>NC_053116.1:185000-342500 GCF_010015445.1 Perca fluviatilis
CCCGGCCCAAAGGCCTGGGCTTGTTCTTCTGTAAGGTTCCCATCCACTGGACCAGCGTGGAGCGGCCCGGAGAGATCAGCAGCAGTAAGAGGGAGTGTCAGTCAGCAGACTTTGACGACAGCCGCAAGCATAATTTCAGGTATATACAGTCACTCGGACGGTTGTTCTTGGTTCCTGTCTTCCTTTTATCTGGTACCGTTCCCCTCATTTCTCTGCATCTCACAGGTTTTGTGTGGTCATCAAAAAAGAGAACTACCCCGAGCAGCAGCCTGCCAAGAGTGTTTCTGGCAGTGCAAAGCAGATCTATCGACAGCCAGGCCATAGCATCTACCTGCTGCCCACCATGGTGCTAGCCAACTTGCTGCCGTGTGACCTCAACTACTACATCAAGGGAACTTCCATCAAAGGCTCACTGCAGCCGGGGAAAGAGGCGGAGCTTCACGCTGCCGACACCTCGCAGAACATGGAGCTAGGTCAGGATTTGTCATAAGCCAGTCACTGGCTGGTGTTTACTTCCCAAACATGTTCCTTGTCCTCACTCCTGGTGTTGCTGATGTGTGTCCTTCAGGAGTCCTCCTGGAGAACTTTCCTGTGTGCAAAGAGCTGCTGATTCCACCTGGGACTCAGAACTATGTGGTCCGCATGAGGCTGTATGACACCAACAAACATCTGCTTTGCCTCACCATCCGCATCATCCTGCGAGCGCAGGGGGCTCTGAAGATCCTGATCTCCGCCCCCTACTGGCTTATAAACAAAACTGGTAATGTTTTCTTTGTTGTAATACAGTTTTTTACAATCACTTTGCTACTAATTTCAGAACCTTGATGTCATTTTTTTTTCAACACTCTAGACACAAAACGGTCATCAGTTGTAATACAGGCTGTCCAATGTTCAAAACATTGCATTGTGCATTCATATCTTTAAAGAAATATTGCACTTTCACAATCGTTGGTTCAAAAAACTAATTGGTTGTGAAATACCATTGAAACGTTACTTTAGATCACCCACACACAAGCTACCCATAGTTTCACTGGGTCATCGTTCGTACAATCATTAAATATTGTAGTACACAATAGGTGATCCATATTTCTTTATGGTACAACATACAAATACAAAAAAAAATCCCTGTAAAAGTACTGCAGTAGTAGAGAGAATACTACAGACCAATGTGATATATATATGATATATATGTGATATATATATATATATATATATATAGATATAGATATGTGTGTGTGTGATATATAATATATATATATAAAGATTTTAACCTTTATATATATATATAAAAGATTTTAACCTTTAACCAAATTCTCATTTGCAACGACGACCTGTAAATATTTATATATATATATATATATACATACACAGTACTTTATATATAAAGTATATATCTCAATCATCAGTAACGAGTTGGCAGAATTGGACAAGCAATTCCAAGGGCCTGCATCCATACAGTGCAGTACTGTCAATACTGTAAATAGTCTGAAAAAGTGGTACATGGGACCATAGTAACAGTATCTGATAAACAGTAGTACATTACAGTAAAGGTAGTACATGGGACCATAGAAACAGTGTCTAATAAACAGTAGTACATTACAGTAAAGAATGATGATGAAATATTACATCCATAGTTAATGTAGTCTAATGGGTTCATGCTCCACGCTAACTGGTGACAATGAATCTCTTATTATTATCTTGAAATGTTCGTGATCTAAACATGGAATATTGTTTGTCTGTTTCCATACAACTATGCATTAAGAGTAATACAACAGTTACTATTGATAGTTAGATGATTGTAATGAAATGAATAGACAATCATCTGAAATGTAATGTGTGAATGGCTTTTTGAAATGGTAGTACTTTGATGATAAGTTGTGTCATATTGAACAAGTGATCTTTGTTAAATGAACAAATGATCTTAGGTTTACGTGTATTGTATCCAAGCAATTGAAACAAGTTTTGAATCATTTTACATCAGTTTTTAATCATTGGTTGTGAGTTTTGTGTCTACAGTTTAGTAAAATGACGTCAGGGTTCTGAAATTAGTGCCAAAGTGATTGTAAAAAACTGTAAACTACAGTTAGTTGTTAATTTTCCGAGAGAAGAAAAACAAACAATCCAGGCATTACTTTAAGAACAATCTTTTCTATTATTGTTATAATTTCTCCCTCAGGTCTGCCGTTAATTTTCCGTCAAGACAATGGCAAAGCCGATGCTGCAGGCCAGTTTGAGGAGCACGAGTTGGCCCGAAGCCTCAGTCCATTACTATTCTGCTACACTGACAAGGAGCAGCCTGCTATGTAAGTGGGTGTCAGAGTGTCAGAGCACAGACATCTGGATTATACATAATGTCTTGGGAAGTGAGAAAAGTTCTACCTCCAGGTGTTTTTATTGTAAATGATAAATAGGGTGCACACACACATACTGATGGCGACAGCCTGGCTGGGGTTCAGTGTCTTGCCCAGAAACTTTGACATGTGCACAGGATAGAATCCCCACCCTGTGATTAGTGGACTACCCGTTGTACCTCCTGAGTCACAGTCACCCCATTCTCACATGCCATGTTTTCCTCAGGTGTACTATGCGGATCGGGAAAGGGATCCACCCAGACGGAGTTCCAGGCTGGTGCCAGGGCTTCTCCCTGGACGGAGGGAGTGGAGTCAGGGCCGTGAAGGTTATCCAGCATGGGAACAGGCCTGGCCTCATCTACAACATAGGCACGTTGCTACATTTACAGTACAAATGAAAGAACTAACTGGACTGGGTTAAAGGTGCTCCAATGACGTTCCGTCTCTCATCCAAGAGACCTTCTTCAGTTCTGAAGAAGTGAAGAAGTCTCTGGGATTAGAGACAAAGATTCATTTGGAGCACCTTTAACCAAATCCATTAGCCCTTAAGTTTAACTCTTCATTGGATAACTAACCTGGATGACTGAGAACTTTCACAGACATATTTTTCAGACATTGAGATTCATGACTGAGCCATGTCTCATATATATATATATATATATATAGAGAGAGAGAGAGAGAGCATGTAGAAATCTGTAATTTTTCTCATAGGTACTCTTCAACTGTGAGTGATGGAATCTAAAACAAAAATCCAGAAAATCACATTGTATGATTTTTAAGTAATTAATTTGCATTTTATTGCATGACCTAGTTATATATGATGATCTTTGGCATAAACTCCTTTACTGCTTATCTGCCACTTTGATGCATGTAGCAAAGATCTGTACTATACAGCACATATCTTGACATTTCTTCTTCAGTTGTTGATATAACTAAAATGTCTCTGTTGCTGCTGGGACATTCTCAATGAAATGTTTGTCAGGCGATCATTGTACGCTGTCTGATTAACACAGGTATCAGTGTGCGGAAAGGAAAAGGACGCTACCGGGACACTCACATAGTGACCTTTGCCCCGCGCTACCTGCTGGACAACCACTCCACACACAAACTGGCCTTCGCTCAGAGAGAGTTTGCAAGAGGGAAGGTGAGGAATTCACTTAGAAAAGTAACCTTCACGGGGTATTCTGGGACACACCATACAGTTAACCTATCCCCATTTCAAATCTTTATTTTATATCTCTCTCTCAAATTCTGAATTTAATGGCTTCATTTAACTCTCACCTTTTCCTGTCTGAGTTTCTACTGTGGCTATCTAAGAAAGGCAAAATGCCCCAAAAAGAATTAAATAAGCTGTTCATTGGTCTTAAACTCCTGGTGGGTCCCCCAGTTTCCCTTTCAGGGGGACAATAAATACAATATGACAGGGGTCATTAATGAATACTTTTGTGTTGTAGGGTACGGCCAACCCTGAGGGCTACATCTCCACCCTGCCTGGCTCCAGCGTTGTCTTCCACTGGCCCCGCAACGACTACGACCAGCTGCTGTGTGTGCGTCTCATGGACACCCCCAACTGCACCTGGTCTGGAGGCTTTGAGGTCAACAAACTCAAGTCCTTCCACGTCAACATGAGGTGAGTTCCAAATACATTTACACTGGCTCTGGAAGCACCTTTAATCCATCTTTGCTTTCCTTTACCTATATATACACTAACGGTCAGAAGTTTTAGAACACCCCAATTTTTCCATGTTTTTATTGAAATTCATGCAGTTCAATGTATTATTGTACTCTGAAATGAAAGACTAGAACAAATGAACAATTTAAGTTAAAAAAGAAATCATGGAATCAATTTTTGAACCAAAATGTATTATATATATAAATATATAAAGTATTATAAATAGTATACATTTTTGACTCCTCAAACTAGCTCCCTTTGGCAGATACAACAGCTGAACGCACTCGTGGCATTCTTTCTACAATGGAAATCAAATATTCTTCAGAAAGTTCTTCCCAACTCTGTTGCAGAAGTTCCCATAAATGTGTGGCACTTGTAGGTTGCTTTGCTTTCACTTTTCTGTCCAGTTCATCCCAAACCAGCTCAATGGGGTTTAAGTCTGGTTACTGTGTAGTGTTAATTTTGTCACCTATTTTTAATTTAGTCTTAGTCTTGTGCCAAAAATTTTTCTTAGTAAAGTTTTAGTCGACTAAAAGTCTCGCCATTTTAGTCTAGTTTTAGTCAAAAGAGAACTCAAGGTATCTTAGTCAAGTTTTAGTCGACTAAAAGTCTCGCCATTTTAGTCAAGTTTTAGTCAAAACATTTTAGTCTTTTTTTAAATAAATTATTTGTCAGGGACCATGCACAGTTCAAGCCCTGTACCTGATTTCTGATAACCATTTCAGTCAAATAGTTATAAAAATAAATAAATTATATAAAGTTATATAAATATTGAGCCTCTTCCTTATTTCACCAGTAAATTCCTGTTAAACGACAAAAACAACCACTGCAGGGGGAAAAGGATATTTTACAATAAAATAAATGCATCACGAAACTGGCGAGGCGTATTTCAAGTGAACGCAACATATGTGTTGTTTTTCAGACAACGGCAGATGCAGACTGTCGTACGTCTCGTGTTGGAATCCTACACAGAGAAATAGAGACAAACATTTACACCGTTTAGCTGTCAGCATTAAATTGCTAGCTAACGGTAGGCTAACGTTACCTGCTGCCAAGTGTAGTGTTAACTAGCGCCACGTGCAGCGATGTTTCGGTTGACTCTAACGTCCGTTTAGGAGCATCAGAGAGAAGCGCAGGCATTTAAGTGGCACCGAAATCTGCGTTGCTATTCGGTCCGGTAGATAACGGTCGTTAGGGCACCTGTCGGTGCCGTAGCACCGGGTCTCGGTAGCTGAAAATTCTATCTCATGATGAAAAAGTAGAGACGATTGTAGACGAAAATGAAGAGAGATTTTATCTTAGTTTTTATTTTATGCAAAACATTTTAGTCTCGTATTTTTTCGTCAACAATAATGCATGTTAATTTAGTCTTAGTCAGCGTTTTTGGACATTGGCGCAGTATTGTCATCGTCTCGTCTCGAACCGACAATTTCAAATTTTGATTCATCAGTCCATAACACCTTCTTCCAGTCTTCAGTAGTCCATTGACGATGTTTCTTGGCCCAGGCAAGCCTCTTTTTCTTATTCCGACGTCTTAGCAATGGCTTTCTTGCAGCAACTCGACCTATCAAACCTGCAGCTCCAAGTCTTCTCTTTACAGTTGAAACTGAGACTTGCTTATTACGACCACTATTAAGCTGTGCTTGAAGCTGTTGTCCTGTGAGCCGCCTATCACGCAAGCTGTTGACTATCAGAAACTTGTCTTCTGATTCTGTTGTGGCTTCGGGTCTGCCAGACCTCTTCCTGTCAGAGTTTTCCCCAGTTTCTAAGTGCCTTTTGATGGTTAAGAATACTGTACTTACTGACACCTTGACTTTCTTCGCAATTTCTCTGTAGGAAAGACCGACATTCTTAAGTGTTATGATGGTCTGTCTCTCTTCCATTGTTAATTGCCTTTTTCCCACCATTTTTATAGCAACACACTACTTTCTGCAGTACAATACTGTTCAAATAATGCTCACGATGATATGGTACCACAGTGTGTTCCAGCAATACTTTTATACAAACAGAGGGTCTTGTAAGTAATCCAGACAAGTTGGAACACCTGTGGGAATTGGTAGCACCAACTTTCAAAGCTTGATCAACCTCCATTGCTGCAGAACAGCTTTACATTGTTTAACCATTTCTTGTTCCCTGAAAAAGGCCTTTTTGTAAAATACTGAAATGTACATTCTTTTTCAGTTTTGGGTAACCTTATTTTTTTAACCTCAGGCAGTTCACCATTTACCTTTCTACCATTTCAAGCTATTCATTGGACTTGAACTGCTAAAATTTCAATAAAACACTAAAAGAATTGGGGTGTTCTAAAACTTTTGACCAGTAGTGTACATAATAATGTGTAATATCTTATCTCTGCTTTTATGTTGTTCTGCTGACTGCCTACTGGGCATTTTTTCCATTCTGTGGCCCCTGAAGTGTAGGTTTTAAGTGGATCTCGTTTTAAACAGGGACACACTGGGGAACTGTTTCTTCCTGCGGACTGAGATCACCCTGAAAGGAGCCACCTACCAGATCTCCTTCTCTGACACTGACCAGCTGCCTCCACCCTTCCGCATCGACAACATCTCTGAGGTGAGCCACTGGTAGGGCAGCTTCAGAGCTGTTACTCAGGGTGGACACAAGAACGTACTGGACTACCAGTTGTCTCTCCATGAGCTCCATGTGTCTTTGTGGTCTGGACACGATGAAACCATTGTGTTGTACACAGCAACAGAAGCAGTAAGTTGTGAAGAATAAAAAAGAGAGCTCAACACATTCCATTGTTTGAATGCCTTCAGGTGCCGATCCAGTTCTGGCAACATGGTGTGGCTGACCTGCGGCTGCACACTGAGGTGAAGGCCGGCTCGGTGCTGGACTATGCCTGTGATGAGCCCACACTGCCCCCTTACCTGACACTGACTGTGAAGGGAGCTGGATCCTCAGAAGTCACATCCGACATGAACTTCTTCAGAGAATACAACAAGCTCTACTATGAGAACTTCATCTACATCGCAGCCACACACACGTTCTCCACGTATGGACCAACTCATAACAGCTACATTTAATGAAACACAGATTTCATTACGTTTTCTCGTATTTAAAGTTTATTAAGCAGCATCATTTTGTTGATGCAGGAATATTGAGAAGAGACCTGCTGGGAAGAAGCGGCTGGTGAGCTGTGCTGAGCTGGTTCTTGATGTGGACACCAAGACTCAAAGGGTCATTCTGAAAAAGAAGGTACTGTTTTAGTTTAATATGACCCAGAATGAACAAAGAGATTTGGATCGAATTTTGGGTAGGATGGCAAACAATAAAAGTGTTTTTAAAAGTTGAAAAAAGCATGGGCTGTTTAAATAGTCATTGTTGTGCAAGTTTAGAGGGGGAAACAGTTGATTGACTGATTGCCAAAAAATAATAATTATAATTAGGGATGTCCCGATCCAGATTGCAAGTAGCGGATCAGAGCCGATATGGCAATTTTTTAACTGATCGGAGATCAGCATTCACTCCAAATACCTTACTAAGTTAATTTAAATCACCTCATAGTGATCGCCTCCTTTAATAACACACGGCCTGCGCCAGAGACAAACCATCAGACTGCCTGGATGCCAGAACTTCCAAACCAACATGGCGTCCAGAGAGTCTTGTAGCTTGCCAGTCCTTGACAACAAGTAAAAAAGTCCTTCTTCGTTAATCATCCGTTTTACAGAAGCGGTCTACTCCAATTATCCACACTCCTGTGATTCCACCAGTAAACCACACTTTCGATACTATGATAGTTCTCCCCTTGGGGAAGTGAAGTTCGGGTAAGGGGTGAAAGGTTATTTTGTAGCTGTCCACGAGGCCTTCAGAGAAGCAGGAGACATAGTTTCTGAACTCTTGAATCATCCAAGGTGAATTCAAATGATACCACCTTGTAGCACTACAGGGACATCCCTAATGATAATGTTGAAACTTGATTCATTTTTTAAATTCAAGCAAAAATGCCATGTGAGCATGTGGTTTTTCTCTGCTTTATATAAATGTAAAGTGAATATTTGACTGTGGCACAAAGACCTTTCCTTGGGATCTGGGAAATGGTGATTGGCAATTGTATCACAATTGTCTGGCTTTTTTAGACTTAAATTGAAAAAAAAGAATCTTGTGGTTGTATTCAATAGTTGCAGCCCATGACAAGCATAGAGACAAAGTGCACTAATGACTGTGTTGTAAGGTGTAGTGTGATTGTGGTGCAGGAGCCAGGGAAGCGCTCCCAGCTGTGGAGGATGACCGGCGCCGGCATGCTGTGTCATGAAGGCTCGTCTCCACCACAGAGCAAGCTGGCACAGCCACGCCCACTGGACTCCTCTTTGGTGCTGGACATCGCCGGGCTGGCAGCTGTTAGTGACAACAGGTCTGTACTGTGTATATAAGCTCCACACGCACACACACACACACATAGACACACACGCAGACACACACGCACACAAGCGGACACACACACACACAATCAGACACACACACACACACACACACACACACACATACACACAGACAGACAGACAGACACACACACACACAAGCACACACACATATACAGGTATTTCTCCCAGTCAGCTGTGCACACTGGTCCATAACCTGGGAGGAAGACTGGATGTGACAGGTGTCTCTTTCTCTACCTGTTGGTCTCTCCCAGCTTTGAGCCGCTGATGCTGAGAAGGCCGGACTCGCGCCGCAGCACCACCCAAACGTGGTACTTCAGCTCAGGCATGCTGACCTGCGGCCTTCCCCGGCTGGTAGTACAGGTGGGTGTTTTCCATTTCACTATGCATCATGTGACTGATAGGACAGGAAGAAAAGGTAACAGCATATAACAGGAAACATAATAACAATGGGTCAGCCTTCCCTAAGTGGAAATCCACTCTAGTGGCTACAACAAGCCTGATGTTTCAGTGGCCACACACGTTGTTGAGTTGTATTTGTTACCGAAGCCTTGTGTGTTCAGGTGAAGGGCGGGGGGGCAGGTCTGTGTGAAGGAGCACAGGTAGTGCTGGGACCAGACTCTGGGCTGATGGAGCCGGGCCCTGGGCAGCAGTTTATCAACCAGAAGATGAGACCTGGTTCTGGGGTGCTGTCGGTCCAGGTGCTGCCAGACGGACCCACTCGTGTCCTGCAGGTGAGAGCGTCCCGGGGGCACGTCATGTCCTGTGCAGAGCGTTTGATGTGTTACAGGAAAGATAAAAAGCAGCTAGAGTTTTCCCTTTCTGGAGTTCCACACACCAGGATGCTTTTAATGAAATACAAATGAAACGGGAAGACTACCAAAACAACAAAGTCACATGGCGTAGGTTGCTATGGCAATACATATAGATGTTACAAAGTCCAGCTTTACCATACTATATATATATATATATATATATATATACAGATTGTTTCTGCTTGTGTTCAGACACTGAAAATCAGATAACCGCTTTGTTCAGAATGAAAAAGAACCCCCAACACCTGATAATATCTACTTTTCATTTACAGTGGTGGTGAACATAATCTTTTGTGTTTGTTTTTAGATAAGTGACTTCAATCAGAGGAGAATGATCCGGAGCACAGCCAGCACAGAGCAGGACAGGGCCAAAGACCCTGTGAAGAAGGGGGAGCCTGAGCAGGAGCTGGAGGTACGAGTAACCACGCTCTGTCACTGACATTCATCACACATTCATCAATCCCCACATGTTCCTTATGTTTAATAAATTTTCCATCATATGTGTTCCTCATTTTCTTCATGTTTAACCCTCATGCCCTCTTCGGTCATTTTTGTACATTTTTCTCAAGTTTTTTTTTTCATTTCGTGATCATTTTTGCTGTGTTACTTCTTATGGCATGAAATTTTGTAGGAATCCTTCTTTTCAGTCAAATTTTTTAAATCCAGTGTTGTTTACTCTTACATGTCTTTTATACTTAAATGATTCATTTTGTACCCTCTGGACACCTTCGAGGCAAAAATGTCCACGCACACAAAAACTGTTATTAAATCATCATATATCAATATTTTTTTCTGCTTTTTTTTCATGAATCACTTAAACAACTTCTTACCTAATCAAAACCACCAAACATTCAATCATTTTCAGGATTTTAACCCTTTAAATGCCAGTTTATGTATTTGAAGTATGTCATTATTTATAAAAAAAACACAAAAAATGATTTTTTTCCCATATAATGAATAATATGTAGATGGGGCTTTGGTGGTGATTAGAGGCTTGGATATGTCAAAGATAAGCAACAAAACTGATTTGATTGCATTAGTATTTTTTATGTAATTCCAGATACTCCCTCTGGACACCTTCGAGGCAAAAATGGCCCCATTGACTTCCATTATAACCACATGTTTTGATCTCTCTGCCTTTACAGTATAAAACCATGCATTCTGTAATGTTAGCATTTCATTTGGAAGAAAACTAGTCATATTTGACATTTTTACAGTATTTCACCAGATTCAACCATTTTGCCCTTGTAGGCCGATGCATGAAATTATAGTTATATTATGGAGCTGTGTGTGTGTGTGTGTGTGTGTGTGTGTGTGTGTGTGTGTGTGTGTGTGTGTGTGTGTGTTGTGTCGCGGCCGTGTGCGGCGTGCGTGTGTGTGGGTGTGTGTGTGTGTGTGTGTGTGTGTGTGTGTGTGTGTGTATATATGTATATTTGTGTGTGTCTGTGTGTGTGTGTGTGTGTGTGGGTTGGGTGTGTGTGTGTGTGTGTGTGTGCGGTGTATGCGTGTGTGTGTATGTATGCGTGTGTGTGTGTGTGTGTGTGTGTGTGTGTGTGTGTGTGTGTGTGTGTGTGTGTGTGTGTGTGTGTGTGTGTGTGTGTGTGTGTGTGCATGCATGTATGTATGCATGTCTGTGTGTGAGAGAGAGTTTGTGTAAATCTGTAAACAAACAATGATAATTTTAGTGGTGAAAAAAGCGCACCTTACTTTAGCCAGTTATATTATGGAGCCGTGTGGGTGTGTGTGTGTGTGCGTGTGCGTGTGCATGTGCGTGTGTGTGTGTGTGTGTGTGCGTGCATGCGTGTCTGTGTGTGAGAGAGAGTTTGTGTAAATCTGGGTGAAAAAAGGGCTTCTTTTGAAGGATGCATTTCATGTGTCTTTGAAGACGTGCTTGAATAAAAACATTGTTTCCTGCATTTGTTGTAAACAAAAACAACAATTAGTGTGTTTATGCACCTGGCTCTAGAGAAGGAGAAAGACCTGGAGCAAAGAGAAGGAGCCTTTATCTTCCAGCCAACTGCAGGACTCATCTGAAGATGACACAAGTTTCTGGAGTCTGACAAAATGGTCACTGGTGTCCTCCAACTCTGTGAGTGCCTCTAACCCTTCCTCTGAAAGTGGAGAGGACACTGAAGATCCTGTCCATCCTAACATTGAATGGACAGTGAAGAATTGGCAAGTCTGGTCTCCATCTAATACTGAGACGCTGTGCAATATTCAAGCACCGACCGCCATGATGTCAGAGCCCACGAGATATGCCATATCAAGAATCCATGATGTGGCATCCTCTTTCCACCTTTTCTTCACTCTTGACTTGATCCAGCTGATTCAGGAAATGACAAACCTACACGGGAGGTGTTCAATCTCAGGATAGAGTGATGTGGATGCTCAAGAGAGTCAAACATACATGGGACTTCACACTTGGCTGGTGTGTACCGGTCCAAAGGGGAATCCACCCGGAGCCTGTGGGATGTCCATAGTGGGAGACCAGTCTTCAGGGCCACCATGTCCCACAAACCATTTGAAATGATAAGCGCCAGTTTACAGCACATGCAGGAGACAATGTTTTTATTCAAGCACGTCTTCAAAGACACATGAAATGCGCCCCTTCAAAAGATGCCTTTTTTCAGCCCTAAAGTGATCATTGCTTGCTTACAGGTTTACGCAAACTCTCACACACCACACACACACACACACACACACACACAAACACACACACAAACACACAAACACACACACACACACACACACACACACACACACGCTCCATAATATAACTATAATTTCATGCATCGGCCTACAAGGGCAAAATGGTTGAATCTGGTGAAATACTGTAAAAATGTCAAATATGACTAGTTTTCTTCCAAATGAAATGCTGACATTACAGAATGCATGGTTTTATACTGTAAAGGCAGTGAGATCAAAACATGTGGTTATAATGGAAGTCAATGGGGCCATTTTTGCCTCGAAGTTGTCCAAAGGGAGTATCTGGAATTACATAAAAAATACTAATGCAATCAAATGAGTTTTGTTGCTTATCTTTGACATATCCAAGCCCTCTAATCCCCACCAAAGCCCCATTCCCCTATGATTTTATTTTATGGAAAATAATTAATGTTTTTGTGTGTTTTTCATAAATAATTGTTACTTCAAAGATTTAAAACTGGCATTTAAAGGGTTAAAATCCAGAAAATTATTAAATTTTTGGTAGTTTTGAGCAACTTACAAGTTGTTTAAGTGATTTATGAAAAAAAAGCAGAAAAAAATATTGATATATGATGATTTAATATCAGTTTTTTGGACATGTACATTTTTGCCTCGAAGGTGTCCAAAGGGAGTATCTGGAACTATGTAAAAAATACTAATGCAATCAAATAAATTTTGTTGCTTATCTTTGACATATCCAAGCCTCTAATCACCACCAAAGCCCCATCTAGATATTATTCATTATATGGAAAAAAAATATTTTTTTGTGTTTTTTGTAATAAAAAATGAAATACTTCAAATACATAAACTGGCATTTAAAGGGTTAAAATCCTGAAAATGATTGAATGTTTGGTAGTTTTGATTAGGTTAGAAGTTGTTTAAGTGATTTATGAAAAAAAAGCAAAAAAAAATATTGATATATGATGATTTAATTTGTGTGCGTGGACATTTTTGCCTCGAAGGTGTCGAGAGTAAGTTTTTTTAAGGAGGGCATGAGGGTTAAAAACCATCTGTGTCCGGTACCGGGTACTGTGTGTCTCTCTGAGAGAGCTGTCATCTTCTTTGTATTCATTCCCAGGTGTTGGTGAACCTGGAGGAAGGTGTGGGCGTGTCTCTGGTCAACAAGGTTCCGGAGGAGCTCGTGTTCACGACGCTGTCTGGTATCAATGTCCACTTCACCCGCATTGCTGCCAACCAGGTACTGGAGCTCAGCATTCAAAACATCCAGGTGAGTGACTTGTACAAAACTATTTCATACAAAAGCAGTTCAGAATGCTTACATGATAATAAAACAATAACACAGAAAGGCAGAGGACTGACTGCATGTCTCAGATGGTGAAAGCAGCCGTTAGAGGACAGTCAAATGATGAGTTGTTTGTCGTCGGCATTGTTGTGTTTTCTGATGTAGCCAAGGGAAAGGGAGCTGGGACAAAAATACCCCACACAGTATATTTATTGGAAAGAGTGTGCCCACTCAGAAGGAAACAAGCTGGTATAAAAACAACTGGTTCCCAGTGCTAACCTCACCATTCCGATCAAATGTTTGTGTGCTCATCAGATGGACAACCAGCTGCTGGGCACCACCCAGCCTGTGATGCTGTGTGTGACTCCCAGCTCCAGCGACAGCAGCGACAGCAGCGCCAGTGACAGTGGGCCCGCGCTGCAGCTCAACTCGGTCAAGGTTCCCAGCAGCCTGGTGCTCACCCATCTGTTCAAGGTGAGTGTCACTGAATCACTGCTGTGTTACCATCAAAAGAAGAACATCACAGACATTTGTAGTGTGCCAGAGAATACTGGACAGTATCATCAGGAACTGCTGATGTGTTGACAGCACCTGATGGTGACGGCCCGGCGCTTCACAGTCATCATCGAGGAGAAGCTGCTGCTCAAGCTTCTCAGCTTCTTTGGATACGGACAGACAGGAGCTGGTGGGTCATTAGTTGAATGTCATTGTGTCAATGTTTGTGTGATGCTGTCACTTAAATGGTTGTTTTTGCTTAAAAGTAAAAAGATAACAAATGAATAATGAATGCAGAGCTGGAGAAGTTGGATGAAAACATCCATGAGAAGCCCAGCGAGGACGCAGGATCTCCCAAACGTTACTACTTTGAGAACCTGAAGATCAGCATCCCGCAGGTCAAACTGAGTGTCTTCACCTCGCACAAGCTGCCTCCCGATCTCAAGGTAACCCAACATGACATGTATGTTTGTCAAGAAAACAAAAAGCGAGCAACTCCCCCTAAAACCATAATTCTTCCTATAATAAGACTCAAAAACGTATTCATACAATTAATTAAATTACATTGTAATTACATGACATGTCATTTAGCTGACTCTTTTATCCAAAGCGACATACAATTTCTATACGAAGAACTAGGGGTTAAGTGTCTTGGTCAGGGACACATTGGTTGATGTATCGCAGTGGGAATTGAACCCAGATCTCCGACACCAAAGGCATGTATCATATACACTGCACCACCCCCATATTAATATCAATAAACTTCTTGAAAGGGATCATTAAGATATAGTTGCTAGTTGATAGTCTGTTATGCTGATAAATACACACATAAAAGGCACATAGGAACAGCAATATTTTTAATGTGACAATAATTTACAATAACAGAGAATTGCATAGAGCACTTACCTGATAGAATATTTTATTTTATTGTTATTTATCAGGGACAATACCTATAAAATTATCACAACCAGATGTGAAAGATGCAAGGTGTTTAGGATGTCTAGCCCTCCGCTAATTTGCCGTTTTATAGCTTTAATAGTACCAGTAAAGTCATGTCACTTATCAATTACTCCAAATTGAGTTAACATGTTAACAAGACCTTAGCACAGCCAGCTGACAGCAAAGTATTGAAACAGCAGTAGATTAATGATTTATGAACTGCACTGATAAGAGGTCGTGGTTAAACGTGATTTTAGTTGTAAGCTTTGTCCATCAGGGATCACAGAAATGTCATGCTACTTCCTGTTACCACATGATGTCACTGTGTGGCTTCCTGTTCCACCAGCTGCTAGGCCTTCCCATGGTTTCTCATGTATTCTTCATATGGATGTGTTTTTGTCCCTCGAGGCTCTGAAAGGCACGCTGGGCTTTCCTCTGGTTCGCTTTGAAGATGCTGTCATCAACATGTACCCGTTCACCAGAGTGCACCCCTACGAAACCCAGGAGATCATCATCAACGACATCCTCAAGCACTTCAGAGAGGTAAACCCATTTGGAAGTCTAGTCTGAACTCTCAACAATATCAGAATTTCTAAATAACACAATGCACATTCAGCACAGTCATGCTACTCTTGGGCATCTTACCTTCTACAGAAGGAGTTTTCCAGTGCTGAAGCATTTCTGACACTGCTGTCTCATAAGCCATTCTTTAAAGATTAAAGATACCTTCCACTATGCTCGGTAACCTATGGGATGTATGTGGAAAAGCTTTCCTCTCCTCACATAGTACAGCTGCTACACCTTGTACTTAAAGTAGAAATATGAATTATATAAAGTAAAGCTCATTTCCATCACTACATGGACATATCTAACATACACAGGTGAGTGATGTGATGTGGTTTGGGTCAGGTCAGTACTGTGTAGTGTTTCCTGTGTGTAGGAGCTGATCAGCCAGGCAGCTCAGATTCTGGGCTCTGTGGACTTCCTGGGAAACCCCATGGGCCTCCTCAACGACGTCAGCGAGGGCGTCTCTGAGCTCATCAAGTACGGCAACGTGGGGGGGCTCATACGCAATGTGACCCATGGTGTGTCCAACTCTGCTGCCAAGGTACGCCTCTGTGTACACGTGTTCCAGCTGTATGCTCCCGTGTGTTCAGGAGGTGGACATGTTAAGGAACACGTGTACAATACAATGCAACCGACAAGCAATCCATTCAAATAAAATTATTTGTGATGTCCAGTGTGAGCAGAAAAGAATGTTGTAAAAATGTAGCCGAGTAAATAAAAAGCATGTGAACATTGATATAGTGTGAACACCTTCCTGTTGTCTGGATGTCAGTTTGCAGGGACTTTATCAGACGGGCTGGGGAAGACCATGGACAACCGGCACCAGAGCGAGCGAGAGTACATCAGATACCACGGAGCCACCAGTGGAGAGCACCTGGTCGCAGGGATCCATGGACTGGCTCATGGTACCCCCTGGCTCCAGCAGGCACAGCACAGCTGCTGGGCAAAACATAATTTACACCTACAAATCTCATTTTGGGGGGAGTTTGCAAAAATAAAATACTGAACCTGTGCCTGCAAACTTATGACAAAATAGTTATGAACAAGTTAATATGATGCATGCGAACATGGCAGGTAGAAAAAAATAATTTAGTTTTAGTGCCATAATCTGTACAAATGGTAAAAGTAATGAATATCCCAACATGCAGCTAGTGATTGCTCGGACCCTGGATTTGAATAAGGTAAACCTGGTGAGGAAGAATTGTCGCTCACACTGTTGTGGAGTGTTTCTGGCTGAAAAAGCTGCTCTGTGACCAGTGGAAGTGGCATTTAGTTTCAGTGTGTGATTTGGTGACCGCTGATGACTGAATAAAAAGAATGCAGCGCATAGTTACTCTGTATTATTTGCGTGCGTGCGTGCGTGCGTGCGTGCGTGCGTGCGTGCGTGCGTGCGTGCTTTGTCAGGATTAATCCCACTTCATATCACTGCAGCCCAGTGTAAACAAACTGCATGAGAAGCTGGAGCTCTCAGTGGTTGCAGTCCTTTTGAACAAACTTTTCTCCCCCCCAGGTATTATTGGAGGCATGACGAGCATCATCACATCCACAGTGGAGGGCGTGAAGACGGAGGGTGGAGTCAGCGGGTTCTTCTCAGGCCTGGGTAAAGGTCTGGTGGGCACGGTGACCAAACCGGTGGCTGGAGCTCTGGACTTTGCCTCGGAGACGGCACAGACGGTCCGGGAAATGGCTAGTCTCAGTAACCACAGGTAGGTGGAGAATTATGGCACATTATGAGGTATGGTCAATGTCTTTTTATAATGATGACATGATGAACTGACATTGTGTTTAGTGACCCTGGTAGTGGCCCTGGCACTACTGAGCTTTATAATGAGTTTCAGCACATAGTTAAAGGAACACGGCGACTTATTGGGAATTTAGCTTATTCACTGTAACCCCCAGAGTTAGACAAGTTGATACATACCCTTCTCATCTCCGTGCGTGCTGTAACACTGTCTGACGCCGCCAGCGGCATCAGGCCAGCACAGAACATGCAGGTGAATGGTTCCAGTAATCCTACTGCTCCGAATTGTGACAAAAGTGACAAAATAACGCCAACATGTTCCTATTTACATGTTGTGATTTGTAGAGTCACAGCGTGTACACAACGTAACATGAGACACAGCCATCTTCTTACCGTAAACAAACCAGGAACTATATTCTCAGGTGGAAGAATATAGTACTTGGTTGGAGTGATTTGCTTTGCAGCAACCTGTCTGAGAATATAGTTCCAGGTTTGTTTACGGTTAGAAGATGTCTGTGTCTCATGTTACATTGTTTTTTGTACACGCTGTGACTCTACAAATGGCGTCAGACAGCCTTACAGCACGCACTGAGATGAGAAGGGTATGTATCGACTTGTCTTACTCTGGGGGTTACGGTGAATAAGCTAAATTCCCAATAAGTCGGCGTGTTCCTTTAAGCTGTCCGAGCCACAGATTTACTGTTGTGGTTCACTCTAAGCGGTTTCATAGCAATATTTCCGGCTGCAGCAGGCAGCTGTTGTCAGGGATACGCTGTCCTCTACCTGCTCAGCACCAAACCGCAGACAAGACACAGTTATAGAGACGAGCTGGTGAACATAGAGGAGCATTTAGCAGCTTAAGAGACCGAGATTTCCCTCAGGAGCTAGTGGAGACCAGTCCAAATAAACAATTATGTTGCTCCGTAACTGCTGGATGTTTAAATAACCCTAACTGTTAGCTAACAAATTACCCTTATCAACTGAAAGAGTGATTGCATGTCACGGTTGCTGCTGCCCCCAAGTGACCAAACAAATCAGTTCTTGTGGTTTAAGGTTTAAGATGGTGATTTTAGTTCCATATGGAGAAAGTGAATGCATGTTGCCTTGGCTCACTTTTGACTTTCAAACCTCAACCAAATGCTTTAATGTTTAAATACAAATCTGAAAACATTAACCATGCTGTATTTTCCATGAGTCTATTGTAAACATTGAAAATAAACATTTTGCAGATTGATCAGTGTGAACATTTTGCCGTTTTATTTTTGTTTTGCATAAATGTATAAAACAAATGGGCGAGCAGGCAAAGAAATTCAAACTCATCATCCAATTCCAATTCCATTTTATTTATAGTATCAAATCATAACAAGAGTTATCTCGAGACACTTTACAAATAGAGTAGGTCTAGACCACACTCTATAATTTACAAAACCCCAACAATTCTAATAATTCCTCATCAACATGGCTATAAACATGTGGACAGTACCAACACTATGAAGTGTGTGTGAAGTGTGTGCTTGCTGTGTTGATCAGGCTCAGTGTACAGCGCGTCAGGAAGCCTCGCTGCTGTAAGGGCCCTCAGGGTCTGCTGCCTCGACACTCGGCCACGCAGGCCGACGGCCAGGAACAGCTGTTCCGCCTCACTGACAACATCCACTCGGAGTTGTGAGTCTCACTCATTGCACTGCATTCTCCACGCTGTGTGCGTTGATACCCTGATCACCCTTTTCACTCTGTTTTTCACACCAGCTTCATCGCTGTGGAGCCCATCGACAGTTACTGCGTCCTTA
The DNA here is from genome assembly GCF_010015445.1 of Perca fluviatilis. Taxonomy (NCBI): domain Eukaryota; kingdom Metazoa; phylum Chordata; class Actinopteri; order Perciformes; family Percidae; genus Perca; species Perca fluviatilis. The sequence continues at coordinate 203,717 of NC_053116.1, forward strand.
TCTCCTCCAAAGTGGTGTACTTCCTGCGGCCGGGGGAATACGTGGACCGCGAGGCCATCTTCCTGGAGGTCAAGTACGACGACCTGTACCACTGTCTGGTCTCTAAGGATCATGGGAAGGTATATGTGCAGCTTACCAAGAAAGCTGAGAGCACCAGCAGTGGTATGGCTATCCCTGGCCCCTCCCACCAGAAACCCATGGTAAGACACTCTGAGTCATTTTATATTGACAGTCTCTGGATAGTACGATACCCGAATTACACAAAATATTATATATAATTCTCCTGTATCTGTCCATGCAGCTGCTTCTGGTTCTATTTGTCTCTGAGGTTTCTGCCTAAACCCCAATGCAATGGAGCTGAATGGATTTTAGTTTTTGCTACTTTGAAAAGATTGACTGTAAACATTTTTCATGTTTGGTAGGAATTATTCCATAAATTCAGTCCTGAGGTTTGTGGATTATCCGGAGAAACAGGAACATTTCCCAGGTAGCAGGAACCTTTTAGCAACTATACCTGGGTTGTGACCGAAGGAACCAGGGACTTAAATACTTCCTGTAGAATAGTTTTATAGCTTTTGCGGCAGTACTTTCCAAAGGTTCAGGAACCTTAGGTGGTGGAGTTTGGGATGAGGTTTTAGTAAAACCTTGGAATCCTGCAACTGCATACATGACAGGTTTACTGACTGTCACTCACATGTTAGCAGTGTGAGAAATTTAAGCTCTAACTGTTGCAATGGCTCGAAAGGTCTGCATGCAGTGCTTCACCCGTTTCCCCTCACAGGGCCCTATTTTAACGATCTGAGCGCACGGCGTGAAGCGCCTGGCGCAGGTGCGTTTAGGGCGTGTCCAAATCCTTGCTAGTTTGATGGCGGAAAAAGGGTCTGTGTGCGGGCACATGGTTCAAAAGGGTTGTACTTAGGGCTAGATTTACTAACACTAGCGCAGTTTGCGCTGCGTCCGTTTATGCGAGTTCGGTAATAGCGCACGCTATGCTTCCACAGTTTGCGTAGTATTTATCAACCCTGACACCCATCAGGCAATCAGCGTCTTTCTCCGCCCACTATACCGTAGATTGCGCTGTAGCAAAGCGGTACTTGTGCTATGATATGGCTGAGTGCAGACTGCGATATTCCCACTGCTGATGCTATGACTGTTTGAAATGATCCTGATGCCAATATGTGTAATGTAGCGAGGAGTTTAACAACTGCTGGAATGGGATGTGAACGCTGAGTGGGAGATTCAATTTCATCTTTGATTTCTTCCAGTAACTCTAATATTGCATGTCTGCTTGATCTGTAACGCTAAATTATGTTGTGTTCACTGACAAAGTGTGATTCTTCTGTTAAAAATATTTTCAGCCTCGCCTATGTCTTCGTCTTGCTCAAATTGCTGTTGCCATTTCACCAGCGGCATAAAGGTCTACGAGGAAACTCGATTGCGGCTGGTTTAAAGAGGCGGAGAATTTCCCCCCCCAGAATAGAGGCCCTTACTGACAGTCTTTGTAAATACCACGGAATATATAATTAGGTCACACATGCGCTTATCCTCCCACCTTTTGGGTGGAACTCCCACTTTCCCCACGACCCTCCCACGAACGCATATTGAAAGCGCAACTTGTCTCTTCTCGCTCATGTGGCAGACAATCTGCCATTTTACCCAAGTGCGCCCTGTTTGTAAATAGCCCGCATCGGTTACGTCCGTCTTTGCGACCAATTAGCGCCTGGAAACAGGCGCAAACGGCTTGATAAATCTAGCCCTTAGTGTCTTCATTAATCAGAGGTGTGTTTTGGGCGTAACATGGAATCAACCAATCAGAGTGTCCTCTCCCACCGGGATTTGCACCTTAATATTTAAATTTGTAATCTTCTGCATGTGTGTGTGCGCTGCTGTGCATCCCTGTGTGTGTAACAAGCATAGTGTGCACGCACTGTGCAGGAGTCTAGGAGCATTTTACTAATGCTCTGTTAAAATAACAATGAAATGCTGAGTTACTGAGTTTAGACCAGGTTTTTGTTGGTCAATGGTGCGATTGCTTCCCACTGCCTCAAGATAGCAATATGCCCAGAATGCACCTGAACACACCTCCCTGTAAGACCAGCACGCCCAGAATGCACCTGAACACACCTCCCTGTAAGACCAGCACACCCAGAATGCACCTGAACACACCTCCCTGTAAGACCAGCACGCCCAGAATGCACCTGAACACACCTCCCTGTAAGACCAGGACGCCCAGAATGCACCTGAACACACCTCCCTGTAAGACCAACACACCCAGAATGCACCTGAACACACCTTCCTGTAAGACCAGGACGTCCAGAATGCACCTGAACACACCTCCCTGTAAGACCAGCACGCCCAGAATGCACCTGAACACACCTCCCTGTAAGACCAGCACGCCCAGAATGCACCTGAACACACCTCCCTGTAAGACCAGGACGCCCAGAATGCACCTGAACACACCTCCCTGTAAGACCAACACACCCAGAATGCACCTGAACACACCTTCCTGTAAGACCAGCACGCCCAGAATGCACCTGAACACACCTCCCTGTAAGACCAGCACACCCAGAATGCACCTGAACACACCTCCCTGTAAGACCAGCACGCCCAGAATGCACCTGAACACACCTCCCTGTAAGACCAGCACGCCCAGAATGCACCTGAACACACCTCCCTGTAAGACCAGCACGCTCAGAATGCACCTGAACACACCTCCCTGTAAGACCAGCACGCCCAGAATGCACCTGAACACACCTCCCTGTAAGACCAGCACGCCCAGAATGCACCTGAACACACCTCCCTTTAAGTCCAGCATGCCCAGAATGCACCTGATCACACCTCCCTGTAAGACCAGCACGCCCAGAATGCACCTGATCACACCTCCCTGTAAGACCAGCACACCCATGGGCTACAGCTGTTTAAACCACGCGGGCAAACTGACAACTGCGTCAGTCTTAAACTAGAAAAGACACTTGGGTCGGGCTTTGCGCTGCGCTGGGTGCAAGATAGGACCCACATTGTTTCTGCATGGTCTGAATAAGCCTTTCAGGTCCACAGGGACGTCAAGAAGTTGAGTCTTCATTTTTTTTGAGAGGCTAGGTAGTACATACTGTTTGGAGATCCGCTGCACTCCCCACCCACCGTCATTGGCTTTGCAGTCGCTGGGAGGTTAAAGGGCTTAACATCCTCCTCGTCTTTTCCAGAAGCGAGGCTAATGGACCTGAGTCCGAGTCATCCCACGCCATGTTCCCGTGGTCCGCCATGAAGCTGGCCTCGTTGCTCGTTGGTTAGCCGGGCCACGGCGTCAGCTGGGTGACGTCACTGCTGCTACGTCCATTATTTTTGCAGTCTAAAGTTGAGCGTAAACTTACACAACTAACAGCTCTTAAACAAACTTATTTTTTCAAACACAGTGAAAACCAATAATGACAGATGGGTCAGTCACTGCTGATTGGTTAGACAAAACGACAGCTTACCCTGATTATCAGGCTCATGTTGCTCTCTAAACTATTTTAAATGTCTTTGTTCTATGCTTTGACCACCAAACTAAATTCCCTTCTTCCCCATTGCTATTTGTATATCTGTATGTGTATCTGTAGATATCCTCTGGGGTTTTAAATCTAATTATATTATTGTTGGAGATCTTAAAACCTGAACAAAAAATACCCTTAACACTGATTCACTGACCACTTTGAAATTAGCTAAATTCCCCTTTGACAAGCCCCTTTTTATCTGATCTGTTACTCTATTCATATCAGTTAGCAACTTGGAGGTAGTCCGAGGCATCTCTCTTTTCTTCATGACATCCTTTCTTATGTTGCGATCTAGGGTTGGGTAGCGAACTATGTACAGTACAGGCCAAAAGTTTGGACACAATTTCTCATTCAATGCATTTCCTTTTATTTTTTTATGACTATTTAAATTTTAGATTCTCAGTGAAGGCATCAAAACTATGAATGAACACATATGGAATTATGTACTTAACAAAAAAGTGTGAAATAACTGAAAACATGTCTTATATTTTAGATTCTTCAAAGTAGCCAACCTTTGCTTTTTTTATTAATAAGGGAAACAATTCCACTAATTAACCCTGACACAAGGCACACCTGTGAAGTGAAAACCATTTCAGGTGACTACCTCATGAAGCTCATTGAGAGAACACCAAGGGTTTGCAGAGTTATCAAAAAAAGCAAAGGGTGGCTACTTTGAGGAATCTAAAATATGACATGTTTTCATTTATTTCACACTTTTTTGTTAAGTACATAATTCCATATGTGTTCATTCATAGTTTTGATGCCTTCAGTGAGAATCTACAATGTAAATAGTCATGAAAATAAAGGAAACACATTGAATGAGAAGGTGTGTCCAAACTTTTGGCCTGTACTGTACTTTTTTGGGATACCGACCGAATTGCGTCTGTACCACCGAGGACCGATTCACATTAAATCAAGCAGTACCAAATGTTGGTCCCTGAGAGCCTTTAAGCGGGAGCTTCTAAGTCCTCTCTGCATGTTGACAGAGAGCGAAACTATGTTTTAGTTTAAGTCACATTTTTTTGTTATTACAGAGAGAAAGTACCAAAAAAAAGCTACTGTTCGAATTTCAGGTACTGGTAACAATGTGAACAGTACCCAACCCTATTGCGATCAGACTACACAACATTTGAGTCTTTCACTGTGTCAGTTTGTATCAGATACGACCAATAGCGGACCATCGCCACACATTTCGGGTGTCAGAAACAAAATATAAGACAGTTGCTTGGTTTATCGTGTGTAGTGAGGAAAAGTAGGAGACAACCTTCACCTGAAATACCTGAGGATGTCGGGGCAAAAAGACTACTGTGTCCAAATATATTTTCCTTTTCCCACAGTGACACTTGTACAACGTGTCCGGTGACCCTGACCAATAAGGGCAGAGTGCTCTTCAGCTGTAAATATGGAGAAGACACTAGTGATGCTTTACTTAATTAGAGTGAAGCTGTTTTAGTGGTTTCGGAGTTGATAGCGACCAATGCCCCTCATCTGTCTGTCTGTCTGTCTGATCCCAGCATTGGTGTTTCCACTCTGGTAAAACCTTGTAACAATCCTCTCCACAGGTCCATGTGAAGAGTGAGAGTCTCGCCATCAAAATCTCTCAGGAAATCAACTATGCCAAGAGTCTGTACTACGAGCAGCAGCTAATGCTGCCTGCCAGTGAGAACGAAGACTGCTTACTGCTCGAGTCCTGACCACATGACTTTCTTAGAAGGATTACTAACGTTCTTAAATCCTGAGAAGGTGATGGCTTTTATTGATTTTTGTAGGACTTAGTATTTTAAAGAGTTAGACAAACTGCAGTAAAGGGAACAGTCAGTCTAGTCACGTGGCCTGATGTTTGGCAAAGCACATGACATAAATCACATATGCAAGGCAGTGTTAGTTGGACTGAGTATATGTAGAAAACGCTGGTTTCTCTGTGTTTCTATGGCTGCTGATGGCAGCAGGTGTACACAGTACTGTTTGTGAATACAGAAATGTAAATAGAGCTACATACCAATATTATGAACCAGTGTACATACTGTATTAATAATGAAGTATGAAGAATAATGTGAAATGTAACAAACTGCCTTTACAACTCTATTTTGTGTATAAGAGACTATTAGTTGGGGGGGGGGGATGAATTGCACTGACACAGGGAGGGAAGGGACCTGCAGCCCCCCTTTCTCCCATTGAAGCTGCCTGTCATTGTCTTTGCCTTTTACAATCGCAGACCTCCAGGTCTGACATGTCTACTTTTATTTACCAAGCCTTTTTTAATGAGGCCAGTCTTTATACACAGAGTTCTCTAAAGGACAGTGTGCACGTCCTTCCTTCTAACCAGATTCACTCTAAATTGTACACAACTTGTTGAAGAGTATTGGTCTTTGGGTTTTGGTTTGGTGTCAGATAAGATTTTCTAGAGTGGAGTTGAGGACAGGTGGTAGTGGACTATGGTGGAGATGTGATATATGGACACTGCTTCAAATAAAGATCTACAACTGGAGCACTCACTGTGTGGGACTTATTGTTTCCAAACCTTCGGGTGATGTGGAATCCTATTTAAAACGGCTGGCTAAAGATAACTGTAAATACAGTAATATCGTGTTTCACGTAGGTGGTAATAATACCCGATTACGTAAAACGGAGATCACTAAAATGAATGTTAAGTCACTTTGTGCATATGGAAAGACAATGTCGGACTCAGTAGTTTTCTCTGGACCCCTGCCAAACCTGATCAGCGATGACATGTACAGCCGCTTGTCATCTCTCCACCGATGGTTGTCGGGGTGGGGGTGCCCAGCTAATAATGTGGGCTACGTAGATAACTGGGGGGCGTTCTGAGGAAAGCCTGGGCTGATTAGGAGAGACGGCATTCATCCCACTTTGGACTCATCAAAAAATCTGTCTATTATTATGTCATAAACCATGACAATCCAAGTTTGATATTAGTAATCAGAGGTGCAGTGCTACACGCTCCTCTGTGCTTCTGTTGGAGCAGTCGCCCACTCATAATCTAATAACCACGGTGTCTGTCCCCCGACTCAGATCGGTTAAATCAAAAGTAAACAAAAGAGGAGTTAAACTAAAAACCTCCACTGCAATAGATCATAATAGGATAATTCAATTTTGACTTTTAAATCAGATCTCTGTCTTCTATAGCAGTCCTAGTAAACAATCTGATATCAGATAATCATATTGATAATCTGATATCAGATAATCATATTGATCTATTCTCTTACCGAAACATGAAGGGGGAGTTGCAGCCATCTTTGATTCAAGCCTGTTAATTAATCTAAATAAACCTAAACTAAATTAGAACTCGTTTGAAAGCCTTGTTCTTAATCTTCAACATCCAACATGGAAAACGTTACAGCCAATTATATTTGTTGTTGTTTACCGAGCTCCAGGTCCGTATTCTGAATTTTTATCTGAATTCTCAGTTTGTATCATGTGTAGTACAAAGTACCTATTGTAGGTGATTTTAACCCTCATGCCCTCCTCGGTCATTTTTGTACATTTCTCAAGTTTTTTTTTTCATTTTGTGATCATTTTTGCTGTGTTACTGCTTATGGCATGAAATTTTGTAGGAACCTTTCTTTTCAGCCAAATGTTTTAAATCCAGTGTTTTTTACTCTTACATGTCTTTTATACTTAAATGATTCATTTTGTACCCTTTGGACACCTTCGTGGCAAAAATGTCCACACACACAAAAACTTATTAAATCATATATCAATATTTAGTGGGAATGCTGTTCAACAGCATTCCACCTATTGTTATCCTGTTCTTTATTTTTCTGCTTAATTAGTGGGAATGCTGTTCAACAGCATTCCAACTATTGTTATTCGGTTCTTTATATACTTATTATTATTCCGTACGTTTTTTGGCTCTCCGTAACTTCTGCATACTTTCAGCTATTTAAACCATTCAACTTTTCAAATGTTCAGCTCTTTCAGCTAATGATGGGACTTCAACTTTTTTTCTACTATTTATACTTTTTAAAATGTTAAGCTTTTTAACACTTTTTTAACATTGAAGTGAATGAGAGTAGCCTTCAACTCCTTAAAATCTTCTTCCGCTCCCAAAATTTTCAGCTCCTTCATACTTTCACCTACAGACGCCAAAGAAACTTTAAAATGTACACAAAATATTCAGCTATCAGGCTATATCTTTTCAGTTTGATATCTTTAACAGTTTTTGTTAAAAAGCTGTTTAAGTTTAGTGATCTTTTCAGGATTTTTTATCGATTAAACAGAGTGTGTGTGTGGCTGGTTAGAGTGATGTCATCGCTCAGAGGGTGAAGCTTCAAAAAAATAATCTTCGTCTCTTCTCTAAAAACTGCTCTCCCGCCCACAATATCTACTTGTCAGACACAATTCATACATCAAAACGTAGGTATTTTTGTTTAGTTTCAGAAAATCTGCTCAGTTTTGTGATACACCTTGTACTTTTGGCTGGTTGAGCTTCCAAATGACAAGATGTCCATTTCTGTCTCCATTGGCTCCAATGTTAAAACTCTTGGATATTTCCCAGCGAAACACTGAAAGAACCACTTTTTGAAATCGCTGATATGACCACATTTTTACGTTTATCCATATAAATTTTATACCGATACATTCACAAAGGCCTTGTGGTGCTCAGGATCACGTCATTTGACTGATAGCAGTTATTGTTTTGCCACTGTGAGGCTTTGTTTGACAGCTCGCTCTCAGGGACTCTGAATAGCTGAAGCACAGCACAGCTGACAGATTCAGCAGGTGTTGCTCATCAACTTGATTACAGACATCAAAGCAAGTTTATAAACATATCCACTGGCCATTGGTTACCATGACAACACTTTCACAGACACACCCAGATACTACAGGCAGTAATATGAACAGTAGTCTATACAGATACTACAGGCAGTAATATGAACAGTAGTCTATACAGATACTACAGGCAGTAATATGAACAGTAGTCTAGATCTGTTGTCTTCCACTTCTGTCTGTCTCCTAATCTGTCTATGTCTCCCTCCCTCCCTCCTTTTCTCTCTCCGTCCCTCTGTTTTTTGTTTTTGTCTCCTTCACTATCTCCTTCCCTCCCTCTCTGTCTCTCTCCCTCCCTCCATCTCTCTTTCCCTCTCTCTCTCTGTCTCTTTTTCTTTACCTCTGCCTCTCTCTCTCTCCTTTTTTTTTTTTTTTTTTTTTTTTTTTTTTTTTTTTTTTTTTTTTTTTTTTTTTTTTTTTTTTTTTTTTTTTTTTTTTTTTTTTTTTCAGACCTCACAATGTTCTACATTGTTACGACCCCTCTGAGGGAATCAGGGACAGTAACACGACAATCAATGAAATGTGAAAGAGTCCGTGTAAAAGTGAAACATTTGGTCTTTTTATTCCAAACATGGAAATAGTTCACAACAGGAGGGTGGAGGATGGGACCTGGAGGTTGTGCCAAACAAATGAAATCAATATAACAAAACAGGGCCTAACTCACCACTAGCTCTACAAGCAAAACAAAATCAAACCAAATACCTAGCCTGCTTCTCTACAAAAAGATTAAGAGAACGTTACACAGGCGGCAACAACCACTAAGCCTGGTGTATCTATACAATGATCAACTACGTGCAAAAATGTACAGGGTACCCCAACTTACCTACGGTCCTCAACCTCCACCTCACAAAACTCTTAAGTTTAATAACAAAGCAGCCTCAGCATAAAGGACAGGAACACTGGCAACCAGCCAGCAATGCAGAGCAAGACTGAGCTCCTGCTTCTCAGGAGTCCTTTTATTGACTTCCACCTCGCATGCTGATTGGTCCACTCCAAACACAGGTGGAAAGCAATCATCTCAATCACCTGGAGAGAAAGCAGAGTAAGCAAGAGAAGGAACAACAAGAGAGACACATGCCGACAGGTGCTTTGTCTGACATGTAACATACATATTTTGTCATTTTTCAACTTTTGAAGCCAACAGTTCAGTTTAGCATCAACTTTTAGCTTTTTAATGAAATTCATACTTCTTAAAACGATTTCCACTTTTTCTACTACTCTCACTACTTCAACTACTACAAACATTCACTGGCCAGTCGTTACCATGACAACAGATACACACCCAGATACTACAGGCAGAATATGAACTTTAGTCTGTCTTCTCTCTTCTATTCTCTTGTTCTGGTCTGTCTGTCTGTCTTCTCTCGCTCCCCCTCTCTCTCTCTCTTTTTCCATCTGCCTCTCTATCCCTCTCTCTCTCTCTTTTTCTTTCACTCTCTCCATCCCTCCTTCTCCCTCCCTGTCTCTACCTCCCCCTCTCTTCCTTTCTCTCTCTCTATCACTCTCTTTCCCTCTCTCTCTGTCTCTTTCTTTCCCTTTGCCTCTCTCTCTCCCTCTCTATCCTCTCTCTTTCTCTCTCTTTCCCTCTCTCTCTTTCCCTCTATCTCTCTCCTCTTTCTCTCTTTGTCTCTCCCTCTCTCTCCTTCTCTTTCTCTCTCTTTGTCTTTCTCTCTCTCTCATCCCCCTCTCTCTCTCTCCCCCTCTCTCTCTCTCTCTCCCTGTCCCTCTCTCTCTCTATTTCCTTCTCTCCCATCCGTCCTTCTCCCTCCCTCCCCCCCTCTCTCTCTATCTCTCTATCTTTCCCTCTCTCCTTTCCTCTCTATCCCTCTCTTTCTCTCTTGTTTGTTCTATGCAATGGATATGGCTGATAAGTCTTTTTAGTCAATTTATTGAAACTTCCACTTTTGACAGTTTTACAGTTTAGCTTACGCTTTTCTACAAATGTATTTCAAGAAATTATTTTATTATTATAATTATATTATATTTTATTAGTGGTGTTCTTCAACTTTTCAATGAAATTCATATTTATTGAACCAATTTCCACTTTTTCAACTATTCTTCAGCTTCAGCTAAAGACCTCACAATGTTCTACATATTTTGTCATTTTTCAACTTTTAAAGCCAACAATTCAGTTTAGCGTCAACTTTGAACTTTTTAACGATTTCCACTTTTTCAACTATTCTCACTACTTCAACTTCTTCTTACGGATTTAAGCTATTCTTCCAGTTAGCTTTAGCAATTCAGCTATTCAGCATTCCCACGCATTTTCTGCAGGAAATGCATTTTCTAGTTTTATTCCCTCTTCCGTACGTTTTTTGGCTCTCTGTAACTTCTCCATACTTTCACCTATTAAAACCATTCAACGTTTAAAATGTTCAGCTCTTTCAGCTAATGATGGGACTTCTTCAACTTTTTTTCTACTATTTATACTTTTTTAAATTTTAAGGTTTTTAACACTTTTTTTTAACATTGAAGTCAATGAGAGCAGTCTTCAACTCCTTAAAATCTTCTTCTGCTCCCAAAAGTTTCAGCTCCTTCATACTTTCACCTACAGACACCAAACAAACTTTAAAATGTTCACAAAATATTCAGCTATCCGGCTTTATCTTTTCAGTTTGATATCTTTTACAGTTTTTGTGAAAAAGCTGTTTAAGTTTAGTGATCTTTTCAGGATTTTTTATCTATTAAACAGAGTGTGTATGTGGCTGGTTAGAGTGATGATGTCATCATTCAGAGGGTGAAGCTTCAAAAAAATTATCTTAGTTCCTTCTTTATAAATTGCTCGTACACGCACAATTGTTACTTGTCATACACAATTTACACATCAAAACGTAGGTATTTTTGTCTAGTTTCAGGCAATCTGCTCAGTTTTGTGATACGCCTTTTACTTTTGGCTGGTTGAGCTTCCAAATGACAAGAGGTCCAAATCTTTCTCCATTGGCTCCAATGTTAAAACTCCTGGATATTTCCCAGCGAAACACTGAACGAACCACTTTTTGAAATCGCTGATATGACCACATTTTTGCGTTTATCCATATAAATTTTATACCGATACGTTCACAAAGGCCTTGTGGTGCTCAGGATGACGTCATTTGACTGATAGCAGTTATTGTTTTGCCACTGTGAGCCTTTGTTTGAGAGCTCGCTCTCAGGGACTCTGAATAGCTGAAGCACAGCTGACAGATTCAGCAGGTGTTGCTCATCAACTTGATTACAGACATCAAAGCATGTTTATAAACATATCCACTGGCCATTCGTTACCATGACAACACTTTCACAGACACACACCCAGATACTACAGGCAGTAATATGAACAGTAGTCTATACAGATACTACAGGCAGTAATATGAACAGTAGTCTAGATCTGTTGCCTTCCACTTCTGTCTGTCTGTCTTCTCTGTTCTATTCTCTTGTTCTGGTCTGTCTGTCTGTCTGTCCTGGTCTCTGTTCTCTGTCCTGGTCTCTGTCCTGGTCTCTGTCTGTCTGTCTGGTCTCTGTCCTCTGCTCTCTTTCTGTCTTCTTTCTTCTTTCCTCTTTCTGTCCTCTTTCTTCTTTCCTCTTTCTTTCCTCTTTCTTCTTTCTGTCCTCTTTCTGTTCTCTTTCTTTCCTCTTTCTATCGTCTCGCTCTCTGTTCTCTTTCCTCTCTGTTCTCTGTCCTTTCTGTCCTCTTTCCTCTTTCTGTCCTATTTCCTCTTTCCTCTTCTTTCCACTTTCTGTCCTCTCGCTCTCTGTTCTCTTTCCTCTTTCTGTCCTCTCGCTCTCTTTCCTCTGTCGTCTTTCTGTCCTCTTTCTTCTTTCCTTCCTCTGTTCTCTTTCCTCTTTCTGTCCTCTGTCCCCTTTCTTTCCTCTGTCCCTTTCTGTCCTTTCTTCTTTCCTCTTTCTGTTCTCTTTCCTTTTTCCTCTTCTTTCTGTCCTCTTTCTTCTATCCTCTGTCCTCTTCCTGTCCTCTTTCTTCTTTCTGTCCTCTTTCCTCTTTCTGTCCTCTTTCTTCTTTCCTCTTTCTGCCCTCTGTCCTCTGTTCTCTTTCGTCTTTCTGTTCTCTTTCCTCTTTCTCTTCTCTGTCGTCTTTCTCTGTTCTCTTTCTGTTCTCTTTCTCTGTTCTCTGTTCTCTGTCCTCTCTCTTTCCTCTTTCTCTGTCCGCCCGTCCGTCTGTCTGACAACTTCACCTTTTTCTTACACATTTTAACCAGCGATCCAGTTTAGCTTTAGCATAAGCTTTTAAAAAAACTTGAATTATTCCACATCTTTTGTACATTAGTGGTACTATGATATGAAATTCAAGTTAATTAAAACCATTCCTACTTTTTCAACTATTTTCACTACTTCATCTTCTTTTTACGTATTTAAGCTATTCATCCAGTTAGCTTTAGCAATTCAGCTGTTCAGCATTCCCACGCATTTTCTGCAGGAAATGCATTTTCTAGTTGTTATCCTGTTCTTTATTTTTCTGCTCATTCCGTACGTTTTTTGGCTCAGCGTAACTTCTGCATACTTTCACCTATTTAAACCATTCAACTTTTAAAATGTTCAGCTCTTTCAGCTAATGATGAGACTTCTTCAACTTTTTTTCTACTATTTATACTTTTTAAAATTTTAAGCTTTTTAACACTTTTTTTTACATTGAAGTCAATGAGAGCAGGCTTCAACTCCTTCAAATCCTCTTCTGCTTCAAAATGTATCTCCTCCTACATTCTTCCACCTACAGACGTGATTCAAACTTTAAACTGTTCACAAAATATTCAGCTATCCGGGGTCTACTTTTCACTTTGATATCTTTTACAGGTTTTGTGAAAATGCTATTTAAGTTCAGTGATCATTTCAGGATTTTTCTGCATTTCTAATGAGTGTGTATGGGGCAGCTTAGAGTGGATGTCACAGCTACAGCACAGAGCCTTAAAAAAATTATCTTTGTCCCTTCTCTAAAAACTGCTCTCACGCCCACAATATCTACTTGTCATACACAATTCATACATCAAAACGTAGGTATTTTTGTTTAGTTTCAGAAAAAGTGATAAGCGATATGTCTTATACTTTGGGCTCAGCAACCTTCCAAATGATGAGAGTAACAAATTTCCTTCCATCCGCTGCAATGATAAAAGTCCTACATATTTTCCAGTGAACGGCAGAACGAACCACTTTTTTAAATCGCTGATATGCCCACATTTTTATGTTTATCCATATCAATTTTATACCGATACGTTCACAAAGGCCTTGTGGTGCTCTGGGGCCTATTGCAGAAAAGTAGAATAAAGAAATCCAGGATAAATGAAAAAGCGCAGCTTGACTTAGTGTGATCCACTCATCGCGGCTTAATCAGTTGCACGTTTGCCGAGCCAGGATAAGTAGGTGAAGCTATGTCAAGCCAGGTGTACATAGCTGGGATAAGTGCACGTTCACGGATTTCTTAAATAGACCACGGTATCGATCATAGATTTACTGATGCAGAAATGGAAAAGACGTGTGAGGCATATGTTTCACCCGCTGAGCAGCCGCTTCTAATGGAAATTTACGAGGAGGTGAAACATATAATATGCAAAAAGGGAAATACGGCTGTTATCAAACGGGAAAAAAAGCCCGACAGACAATAGCGGACCGACTGAATACATATGGATTTAAAAAAAAAAATCTACTTAGTCACTCCATGTTTTAATTGCTTTAATATGCTTGTTTTATGTGTTGGTTTTATTGCTGTATCTGTTTTTATGCGCTAAATGTGCTGGTTTTAGTATAAAGTGTCTTTGAGTAGCCTGTAAAGCACTATATAAATAAAAAAACAATAATTCTTGTTCCTGGGAAAGGACTAGGCTTAATTTCAAAGCTTATTCATAATGCGAGAATATGTTTTACAACCATATGCACAGATCTTCATAAGCTATGTCTAATTCTAAATATCTTTCTACAATTAATGTTCATACAGAACATGCATGACTGGACAAAAACTAGAAAAAGAAGTGACTTCAATACACACTGTAAGCATATCTGTAAAACAATGTAGCCTGTTATTATTCATGTTTTTTTTTTCTCACTCCCAAGCTCCAAGATGACAAGTGACAGCACCAAATTAAAATGATTAAGAAGGACATTTGATCAGGTGCCATTGTCGTCGTTGCTGATGCTAAAAGTCCGCTTTTAGAGTCCGCTGCATGGTGTGGGAGGATCCCCCTGCCTCCCCCCGCCTCCCCGTGTTGCACGGGCGGGGGCACATTTCACGGGGACAGCAGCGGAGGAAAAGCCCATTTCCTCCGTATCGTCCCACTTTTTACCATTACCATCTCAACAACTGCAGTAGTAGGATTTAAATCAAACTCGTGACAGCAATAGTGACAAGTAATGCATGTTAATAAAAATAAAGCAGAACACATTCAGAAGACAACGGAATAACTGTTAAACACGTTTATTTCGGATCAGAGCGTCAGCTGATTTAACACATAAGACTCCAGGATTAATCTTAGCCTGCCTGTTAGCCTGCTCTGGACCAGGCTAGCTGCAAAGAATAAATCGCCATGGTTACTTGGCTGGGTTTAATTCAACCTGCTTTTGTGCAACCAAGTCAAAGCTAAATTCATCCAGGATAACCTGAATATCCCGGCTTAATCCCTTATCCTGGTTTTGTGCAATACCCCTCAGGATGACGTCATTTGACTGATAGCAGTTATAGTTTTGCCAGTCTGAGGCTTTGTTTGAGAGCTCGCTCTCAGTGTCTGAATTGCTGCGGTGTACTACAGGAGACATATTAAGACCAGGTGCGATCGTTAACAGATCAAAGAGATGTTTATAAACATGGCCACAGCCACTTAGTAACCATGACAACCCTTTCACAGACAGTCTACCTGATTACTCCAGGCTTGCAGTAGGAGTCAACTAACTAGACTAACTATGATCATCAGTCTATATCATTTGCGTTCCACTTCTGTCTGTCTGTCTGTCTGTCTGTCTGTCTGTCTCCTTATCTGCCTGTCTCCCTCCCTCCCTCTGTCTGTATCCCTCCTTCCTGTCTCACTCTCTTTCTCTATGCCTCCCTCCTTCTTTCTCTTTTCTGTCTTCCTCCCTCCTCTGTTCCCCTCCTTCCTTCCTTCAGTCTTCCTCCTTCCTTCTCTCCCTCCCTCTGTCTCTCCCTCCCTCCATCCTTCTCAATCTCTCTCTCCTTCCATCACTCCTTCTCTCTCTCCCTCCCTTCCTCTCTCTCACTCCCTCTCTCCCTTCCTCCTTCTGTCTCTCCCTCCAGGGTCATTTGTGATTTGTGATTTCATCCATGTGCTGGAGCTGGAGCTGATCCCCCCGCGACCCGACACCGGATAAGCGGACGAAGATGGATGGATGGATGGATTTCATCCATGTATATAGCCCGTTTCTTTTCAGCCAATATATCCACCTCTCAGCTCTTTAGGGTCATGCTTGTTTGTTCTACCCAATGGATATGGCTGATAATAATACAAAGTCTTTAAACTTTGAGCCTTTTTAATCAATTTTAGTCAAAGTTGCTCTCTTTCTCAATGTTTCTATCTTTCCTCTCTTTTTCCTCTCCTCTTTTTCCTCTCTCCTTCTCTCTTTATTCTCTTTCTCTCCTCTCTTCTCTCTTCTCTCATCTCCTCTCTTCTCTCATGCTCTTCTTTCTTCTCTCTTTCTTTCCTTCTCTCTTTCCCCTCTTTCTTCTTGTTAAGCCCCATTCTTTTCACCTAATATATTTCACATCTCAGCTAGATTTATGCTTTTTCGTTCTATGCAGTGTATATATCTGATAATAATAAAAATATATCTTCCAGCTTTTCTAACAAGCTCTTCACTTATGAAGGTAATGCAGTTTAGCTTCCAACTCTGAAAATTTGCCAGATGTTTCAGCAGTGCAGTGCAATGCATTTGAGCTTTAAGATTTTTCATACAATTTGTTTCATATTTCTGCATATGTGAGTCATTATCTGTTAGAAAATCTACTCAGACCTCACAATGTTCTACACATTTCGTCATTATTCAACCTTTAAAGCAAACAGTTCAGTTTAGCATAAACTTTTAACTTTATAATGAAATTCATACTTTCGACTTTTTCACCTATTCTCACTACTTCAACTTCTTCTTACGGATTTAAGCTATTTATCCAGTTAGCTTTAGCTATTCAGCATTCCCACGCATTTTCTGCAGGAAATGCATTTTCTAGTTTTTTCTGCTTTTTTTTCATAAATTACTTAAACAACTTCTAACCTAATCAAAACCACCAAACATTCAATCATTTTCAGGATTTTAACCATTTAAATGGCAGTTTATGTATTTGAAGTATGTCATTATTTATAAAAAAAAAAAAAAAAATGATTTTTGGGGGCTTTGGTGGGGATTAGAGGCTTGTATATGTCAAAGATAAACAACAAAACTGATTTGATTGCATTATTATTTTTTATGTAGTTCCAGATACTCCCTCTGGACAACTTCGAGGCAAAAATGGCCCCATTGACTTCCATTATAACCACATGTTTTGATCTCACTGCCTTTACAGTATAAAACCATGCATTCTGTAATGTCAGCATTTCATTTGGAAGAAAACTAGTCATATTTGACATTTTTACAGTATTTCACCAGATTCAACCATTTTGCCCTTGTACGCGGTGGCATGAAATTATAGTTATATTATGGAGCTCTGTGTGTGTGTGTGTGTGTGTGTGTGTGTGTGTATGTGTGTGTGTGTGTGTGTGTATTTTTGCGTGTGTGTGTGTGTGTGCGAGAGTTTGTGTAAATCTGTAAACAAACAATGATAATTTTGGTGGTGAAAAAAGCGCACCTTACTTTTGCCAGTTATATTATGGAGCCGTGTGTGTATGCGTGTGTGTGTGTGTGTGTGTGTGTGTGTGTGTGTGTGTGCGCGTGCATGCGACACACGATGTAGCTGAAGTGAGGTACAGACGAAAGGAAAATTATCGGTTAAAAAAATGTGGTGACATATCCCCAGTGTTAAGAGGGCGAAGTAAAGAAAAATAGAAAGTACTTTTGGAACAAGTGGCGCATTGACAAAACAAACAGCGAAAGACCGTGCAAAACATTTCAGACCGTCCTGCCAACCTGTATACATTTTAACATCAATGTACGCTGTAACGATTTTTCACTCTAAAGTCGCTGAAGCTGCTGCTGTTTTAATCCTGTCGCCTCTCTGCTGCTCAGTTCTCCCCGCTACTGACGCACGCGCACACTTTTTATTTGCCTATAATAAAAAATAGGTATTAATAATAAAAAATAATGCATTGAAGCAATTCAAAATATGCTAGTGCACCTTCTTTTATAAATTTGAGTTCTGGAAAAAGTGGCTGGTAAAAAATATAAGTGGCTGGTAAAATTGGGCAAAAAAGTTAATTTCCCACTCTGTATGAACCGGTATCGTAGCTCTCTTTGATAAGGTGCATAGTTAGCAATATAGTCAGTCTGATCTACATTCAATTCAATTCAATTTTATTTATAGTACCAAATCATAACAAGAGTTATCTCGAGACACTTTACAGATAGAGTAGGTCTAGACCACACTCTATAATTTACAAAGACTCAACAATTCCAGCAATTACAGTAATTCCCTCAAGAGCAAGCAGTGCGACAGTGGCGAGGAAAAACTCCCTCTTGGGAAGAAACCTGGGACAGACTTGGTAGGCAGTGTCTGACGGGCCGGTTGGGGATATGATGAACAGTGGCGATAATAGTCAAATTAATAATGGAACAGTGACTTCAAATGGTAGTCGTAGTAGTTCATGTCATATCAGGGCGCTGCAGGACGTTACAGGATGTAGTAAGAGCAGAGCATGGATGGACGTAGCAGGAAGCAGCAGGGTTCAGCAGGACCACGGCGACAGCTGCAACCAGGATCTTGGTGACAACGTTCTCCAAGGAAATATGCTGGGGGGAAAAACATAAGGACTCCGGGGAGTAAACTCCCCAGAAGCTAGGATTAGTAACAAACATTGGAAACAAAACCTGCACCTGTCCTTAGCACCACTATGATCAGCCTGCACTGGCACCAGCAGCCCCTCAACACTCTGTTCTGTCCTGCTACTTTCCAATGGCATTAAACACATGGGGTCAAAAATGGACTCATGTCAGTTTAGGTAATTTTACCTCAATAGCTGTCTGGTTGGTTGCTGCCATCAGGTGAAATGCTTAACTGGTATATTACCCCTCCTGCATTACCGCAATTAATCTCCATAGTCTCCATAATGTAACTGGACAGAACCGTGTGACGGAAACTTTGTCATAACCCACAGTGACATCTCCTACTTGTTGCCTTGTCTAATGCATTTAGCCAACAGTAGTTGATGGGTGAATCACAGACATGTTTCCTGCATGAATCACTTCACCTGTCTATTCATTTATAATCCCTGGTTATTCTGTTCAGGTTTGCGTAGGTTTCCTCATGTCACTGCTGGTGTGCAGAATGAAGAGAGAGCTCGACTAAACTAAACTTTGAGTACTTAACCCTTGTGTTGTCTTCGGGTCAAATTTGACCCATTTTCAAAGTTTCTTTATCAGAAATATGGGTTTATTTCAACCAAATTAACCAAAAATAACATGGGTTCTTCGCAAGTAATATTAATGATCACTACTTTCATTGAATTTTGGGTATTTTATTTAATTTTATTGCATTTGTGGTCTTCCTGGGTCAATTTTGACCCAGTGGTGCAATGGGGCACTTTTGCAGCAGATGAACACACACACACGTACATGAATGCACATGCGGAGACACACAAACACCCCCACACACATGCACACACATACACCCACCACCCCCACAAACACACACATTCATACAAACAGCAGCTGAGAACTACCTCATGTAATTGATCACATTATTGTGCTTTCCAGCACATGGAAATGCACCAAACACACACACTCACACACACACACACACATGGACAGCAAACATGCACATGTACACGTGTGTGAAATTGGGCAATGGATCATTATGATTTTCAGGAGATGAACACACACACACGCGCACATGCTCGTGTACACACACATACACACATACACACACACACACACACCAGTGGCATAGTGGATCACACTACTGTTCTTTTCAGCAGATGAACACGCACACACACGGACACACATGTACATGCAGACGTGCATATGCACGCATGCACATGCGTGCCCACACACACAGACAGACAGCTGAGACTTGCAATATATCACACTATTGAGCTGTCACAGACACACATGCACACACACACATGCGACGACACAATACACTTGGTGACAACACACCTTCAGTTATCAGGCTCCTCTCCTATGGAACCAGCTCCCCGATCTGGTCTGGGGCAGAAACTGTCACCTCATTCAAGAATGAACTTAAACTCTCCTATTTGATAAAGCTTGTATAGTTGGAGATCCTAACATGGCCCACTGCTTCTTTCTATTGTTAGTTTATCTCGTGACAGGCCAGCCAAGCCAGATCCCAGGGGAGAGCGCCCAGCCAAAAGCACCTCTCCTTATGACCTGTCTCTTAGTTACCTGTTATAGTTACGCTTGTTATAGTCCTAGACTGCCGGGACTTCCTTCCTTTGACACACTGAGCTGCTCTCCTCTCCCTTTCTATTACTGTTTCTATTACTGTTACTATTACTATTACTATTTGTGTGCAGCCCGTCCCCAGAAATGCTTGTTACTAATCCTAGCTTCTGGGGAGTTTACTCCCCGAGTCCTTATGCTTTTTCCCCAGCGATTTCCTTGAGAACGCTGGACCAAGACCCTGGTTGCAGCGTGCCGTGGTCCTGCTGCACTCCCTGCTGAGCTCAGCGTGCCCTGCAATGTATGCTGGGCCCTGCTGCCCTGCAGCTTCCAATCCAGTCACTGTTCCATTATTAATGTGACTACTATCGCCACTGTTCTACACAACCGCCAACACCAAGAGCCTGGTCTGGCCGGTTCTTCCCAAGAGGGAGTTTTTCCGCACTGTCGACTGCTTGCTCTTGAGGGAATTACTGGAATTGTTGGAATTGTTGGGCTTTGTAAATTATAGAGTGTGGTCTAGACCTACTCTATCTGTAAAGTGTCTCGAGATAACTTATGTTATGATTTGATACTATAAATAAAATGAATTGATTGATGAACACCAAGTTTGTAAACTTGGTGTTGTAACACCTTTGATGTGTCTTTTCCTAAATGGAGACAAGACAATTTTCCGTAAATTAGTTTTTTTCCGTTTTGTTAGCTCTCCTTTGTTTGTGAATACAATTGCATCAGTTTACTTTAACCTGGGAAAATAATAATTGTCACATACCAGCCATTAATCCAAACACAACTAATGATCTCAACTCATTTTACTCAGACGGTAGGTATAATTTCATGTAAATGAGGTCTGTTGACCATAAATAGAAAAGAGTAAGTGTAAAACTAGTTGAGATGAATTGGAATGAAGTTGAATAAAAGTGGTAACCTGCTAACCCGCCTCTCTTAGCTATGCTACTATAATTCTAGACTGTCTCGGAAGTTCCTTCCTTTCTATGACACACTGAGCTGCTCTCTCATCTCTGTTTTCACTTGTTTCCTTTTGTATGCATCCTGTCCCAGAACTGCTTGTTACTAACCTAGCCCAGAGTCCTAATGTTTCTTCGCAGAGCTTTGCTCTGCGATTCCCTGCAATGCCCGGCCGCGTCCTGCTGCATCCTGCTGCATCCTGCTGCGTCCACCGCATCCACCCATGCTCTGCAGTGCCACGTTACATCCCGCAACGCCCTGCTGTGATGTTCATACGCACAGAGTAGTCAGGATCCGGTATAGGAGACTGCACTACTCAGTATGACATGATGTGCCCTGCTATGACATGAACTACAATGACTACCTTTGAAGTCATTGTTCCATTATCTTTAGTGGGACTATTTATTTGCCACTGTTCATCACGCCCCCAACCGGCCCCGTCAGACACCGCCTACCAAGAGTCTGGTTCTGCCGAGGTTTCTTCCTAAAAGGGAGTTTCTCCTCGCCACTGTCGCAATAGCCACTGCTAATGCTTGCTCTTGAGGGAATTACTGGAATTGTTGGGGCTTTGGAAATTGAGTGTGGTCTAGACCTACTCTATCTGTAAAGTGTCTCGAGATAACTCTGTTATGATTTGATACTTTAAATAAAATGTAATTGAATTGAGTGATTAATTATAATTGTCTATGCTTTATAAACACGCAAAGCAGACCAAGTCAATTTTTACCCAGGAAGACACCAGGTAGGATTATTGGCTGCCATTAAAAATAATAAAATGGTTTCAAACCAGTATCCTGACTAATCACTAACATATACCAGTCAGTGATTATCCATAATCATAGGTTCATCTGATCTTAACTATAATGGAACTAATTCATAATTTATGCTTATTTTACCCCCCAAAATAGGTATTGTTTCATGTAAATTAAGTTTATTCACCATAAATTGCACACTAGTGTAAAACTAGTGTTAATGAGTTGGAATGAAGTTGTTGAGAAGGTGTAAAATAGAATTGGGTGATAATTTAAACTTTATGCTTTATTAATAGCCAAAACAGACCAGGTCAATTTTGACCAGGGAGGACAACAAGTGTGATTATTGGCTACCATTAAAAAAATTGAAATGGTTTCAAAACAGTATCCTGACTAAATGTTGACATATTCCAGTCTGTGATAACCCATCAACATATGTTCCCATTGGTCTCAACTGTTAGTTAGGTATAATTTTATATAAATGCGTTTTTTTGACTATATATTAAAACAATAAGTGTAAAACTAGTGGTAATAGGTTGGAAAGAAGTTGGCTTACAGATGATGTAACACAGAATTGGGTGATAATTTATACTTCATGCTTTATAAACTGGCAAAACAGACTGGGTCAATTTTGACCCGGGAGGACAACAAGTGTATGGTTGACGGGAGGAAAACACAAGGGTTAATGGTGCGTTTGAAAGAACGACAGAATGCTACATATGAAAAAACAAGTTTATTTATTGTTAGCAACCCAAACGCATTTTCTTAGGGCGTTAATGTTACACAGTATATAATGGAATCAATTGAATGTAATATCTTTGGTTGTGTCCTCAGTTGGAGATCAAACTATAATCCAACATGTGTCCCAGGAAACTGTCAGACTAGCCTGAAGGGAAAATGACACAAAACACAAAAAGGATTAGTTATAAATAACTAGTAATTTAGTGTGACTTGTATTTATGCATATGTTGTGTCATGCAGTGTTCATTACATCCCACAATGAGAGACAGTACCAACAGAGCTGTAGTCAGGAAGTGGTTACCCTAGCTTAGCATAAAGGCTGGAGGCAGGGGTAAACAGCTAGCCTGCCGCTTTGCAAAATAAAAAAATACACCTACCAACACCTCTAAAACCTAATGATGAATGTGCAGAAATTGTATAATGGCAATTTATGGTTTTAGGGGGAGTAACATGATGAGAACAACTTGTTAACTAAAAACAAGAGGATATTTAAAATTGATGGTGAGGTAAGGTCAGGACTTCACCGCAGTGCCACACAAAATCATCCTCTGGGGACCATGAATAACCAGAGTTCTATGATTGCATGTATAGTCAAAATTCATGTTGTCTCTTCCAATGACCACCAAACCAGCACAAGCTTTTGACCACTATGCTTCAGTATATTTGATCAAAATCCTAATTGGATTTCCTTCTGCCATCTTCAGCTGCAGTCTTACCTCTTCCACTGTTGCATCCCAGACCGCTGGCATTTCCTATTCGATCCATCCTGGCTCCAAAGCAGCCAGAGGCCCGTTTCCTGGCTGTCATCAGGAGGTCCAGCAGACGGCTCCTTTGACTTGCGGTCCTGCTGTGGCCCTCAGCTGGTAATTGAGATCTTTCTGACATTAAAGGTTCTTGGTCCCCCTCCTGGTCTTGGTTCCAACCCTGGCTGGCCTGGCTGTTCTCAGGCTGTTGATTTGTCCCTTCATAATCAGCTTCAGCGTCCTCCTCCTGGGCTGCATCAGCAAGAGTCTCCTCAAAGCGCTCCAGTATAGACTGGTATGGAGAGTTGAAGATGGGTTAACATTCAAAACTCTGACTGTTTTTCACACTGGTTATGTTACAGTTAGACATTGGAAACACATGCATAAGCCTTCTAGTAAATCTGTAACTATGGATAGCCCAGAACTTGGTGTCAGTGTTTCTGGTGGTGGTGTTTGTTGGCTGCTAGAAATGGGATTTTAAATTGTTTTATTTTTATTAAATTAAAAAGAAAATATGAACATTTAAAAAAGATATGACAATAAAAAAAAACTATGGCATTAAAGTATAAATTCAGAACTTGACTTTGAGTGTCCCAAGGCGATTGGTAAGCAGAGAGCATAGCTGAATATGGCTTGAACACACCGGTTTAATACACGTCTGTCGACTTAGGCATGTGCAGAAGAGTGCACACTTCCTGGAACTGATCCAGCCTTGGACCACAAGAATCATTGAGTCTGTGTCTGTAACAAACCTTTTCTCAACTAGAAGGGCATTCGGAGAGTGCAGACCTTCGCCAAGGTATGGCCTATCTCACAATGTTAATGCAGTGTGAATTTTCCCAGTCGGGAAGTAATTGTCCAGTTATTTCAACACCACATAAGTGCAGCACAAATGCCCTATCTCGCAATGTTGCTAAAAGTAAAAAATAATTTGTGTATCTGCCCCATGATTGGGATCCACTTCAAGATGTAATGGGTTCTTCCTTGGCCCCTGCTACACCGTTAAACCAAGTTTACTAAAAATCAAGCCAAATGAACGCTGGCTGGACTACAATAGAGCTGTTTGGAGCAGTTTGTGAACAGTGTTTTCTGTTGGAGATGGTAAGTCCCTTTGGGGGGGGGACTTTGGGCTTTTTCACTTCATTAACCTATGACATGCACAAAAAATATAACACAATAAAGGAAAGGGAAAAAGCCAAAAAGCATAATATGAGCACTTTAAAAAAAACTGAGTTGAAATGGCACTAATTTGAGTAAAGTTGATGTTCAGGTGGAAAAAAAATCTTATATATGTCTATATATAAATATATAAGATTTTTTTCACTAAGCCTGTGTCCTTATATAAGGACATGATATAAATGAAACTTTAGTGGCATTGACTAGAGAATTAGTGCCACCAGCAGTTTATCTCACGTTGCCGGCCCTATCTCCAAGTATGGTCTGGATACACCACTTATCTATTCTGGGATAGGGAAAAAAAACTCTGGCTTGTTTGTATTTCTTTAAACCAACCACAACTGTTCTGGGTGGCACTAAGCCTGGAATGCAGCGAGGGTGCCCCTGCAAAATAGAAAGCGGAGATAGCTAAAGGAAAGGGACGGGATGTCAGGCTTTTATCCCAGCAAGAGCTAGACTATGATGCCTCCAAGTCCTAATATTCACATAACAGTAACGGATGGAAACGCACAATTTCTGCTGCTGGAGTTGATGAAGGTTGTTTATTACTTAATACAATTTTAGAAGAACAGTTAAGAACTATTGTTGTTACCCAGGGTTAGATGTGGGTTAGGTTCAGGGTTGGGAGATCATGTTTAACTCCTCAGCTTGCATCTTATGAGGTGTGTGTCGAATTGTGATAGACAGTATCTGAAACCTCCTTTTCATGAATACCTTTGAGGAGAGACAGAGATCATGTGCATCATGAAATGTGTGGCTTAATTCCCTGGGAAGTACCATCCGGATACCTAACATATCACAGTTTTATCATTTCTCAAGCAAACTTGGAATTTGGATGGAAGTGACAATTAAACATGAAAATCTTGTTTTCATGGGCTCCGAGTGCCATTCTAGTTATTGTTATTATTATTATTATATACAATATAATTATGATTATTATTGTTATGATTAACATAGGTAGTACTAGTGGTGGTGGTCGTGGTTGTAGTAGCAGTAGTACTATTGGTGGTGGCAAATATTACTATTAGCATTATAGACTCCTTTCCAGTCTGACACACACACCTACACACACACATACACACACCTTGTGTTCTAAATAAAAACTATTGAAGTATTGAATAAAACATGGATATAAAAAAATACTGTAATCAGTCTGAGAACTGTGAAAGTTTTTAATAACATAAAATAGTACTGAAAAAAGTACAGAGGACATGACCTCAGTGTCCTCAGTGGTAGCTACGGAGTCAGTGGCTGAAATCTCAAAACTGGACAAATAAAACCAAAACTAAGAGGAGTTTTTGGACACAATGTGAACACTGCAGCCCCAACAGCTACTGTAAAACATTTTCTCATTTTTGGCCTTAGAATTCACAACATTGTTAACTTACTCCCTGGCTTTAATTATGAATATACCTGACCTTCCAATGTGCAATCATCAGACAGAAAGGTGTGATGACTAAAAGGGTTACTTGGTTTCTTACCTTGAGCTGAGCCAGGTCCCTAGTTGAAGAGGTCCTACCCAGTATGTGGCTGCTAACCAGTGTGTGCTGACACAGCAGGGCCAGCAGGCCCCACAGGACCGCAGTCCTCATGTTATCCTTTTGCTGCGAATACTGATACTACAGGCTGCACTGCAAGATTTTATATACATGCCAACACACACACACACACACACACACACACACACACACACTATGCAACAGACAGTCAGTGTCAGTGGCTCATCATTTGGTAGATTACCTCGAGTGCATTCTGACACCTCTGCATGATAAGGCAGCTGGTCAGATGTCCCTTTAAGTGGTGCCCGGTGGTAGGTGATGTGTGTGTGTCTGTGTAGCATCACACTTACCGACCAACAGTGGCATGACCTCAGGAGCCATCTTGGAGCTCTGAGCTCAGACATGGTGTGTATTGACAGGAATGCAGCATTCACCATGCAAATACTTAACACTGTTCACACTCCTGAGCCTTAAAAATACCATAGTAGGTTAAAACTGCTTCCCCTGGGTTACAGGGAGGCTACGTGGTTTAGATTAGTAGAAGAAGGAAACAATGTCATTAATATTTATTGTACACAATATTTATAATGATTCTGTTTGGTTTTGAGTTATGTTTCAGTTTGTAAGGAAGGGTTGAGAAGGTTATGCTAAATTGAATGCAAGCAGTACCAAACATTACTAAATTAGCCCCATGTCATGTCCCAAGTAAAAATCTAAGTTGGTGAATAACATAAATGACACACGGAAAAAGGCTTAGGCTACAAACTCCCATCACTCAACCCTGTCTCCTAAAGAATTACATTCCCATACAACTAAACTGCATTCTGAATGACGTTTTAAGGGAAACAGATTTGCTCCTGGATTACACATCCTTGTACCAGCGGCAGGTGCACGTTACAGCGCTTTTGCTCAATATTGGACCAATTTCTAAGATCTTTTTCACATTAGTCATTTAGACCAAATGCATGGCAAAATAGGGTCCAGATTGAAAAATATCAAAATTACCCTTTAAGTATGTTACATAAGTTAACGTACGCACGTGTTAAAATAAGTCAACATTGACTTTTTTTTAGCTTCACATGGAACACGAACAGCGTTCTCCTTGTTTGTTTGACTCATCAACTCTAACCTCCCAACAGAGAGTTTGAACACAGACTTTGATTAGAAATTGTATTTGTTTACATCAAAAACAAACAGAAAATACTTTTCCCTCGTAACATAATTGAGAATGCAGTTGTATGGGAAAGTTATTCGTAGGAGACAGGGCTGCATCACTACAACACATTAGTTGATTGATCCTGTTTTGGTTATGCTTACTTTATCAAGCCGGATACAACAGAGGAGAATTCACTAACTTCAGGTTAGGGTACTGTCAACATGCACTCGCATACGTTAATGTGCCCGCCTACGTGCAAAAATATCCTATCAACCATTTAAATTCATACATAGTCCAGGGGATATGGGCCAAATTTAAGGTGACATGTTCACTTTTTCATGAAAGCACAAAACTTGGTAAACTTCTACAGTTTGGTGCCCTGAACATTTTTAGAAATGGAGCCATTTGCTGGCTATTTTAATTCAATTCAATTTTATTTATAGTATCAAATCATAACACGAGTTATCTCGAGACACTTTACAGATAGAGTAGGTCTAGACCACACTATAATTTACAAAGCCCCAACAATTACAGTAATTCCCTCAAGAGCAAGCAGTGCAACCAGTGTGACAGTGGCAAGGAAAAACTCCCTCTTGGGAAGAAACCTCGGACAGACCAAGGCTCTTGGTAGGCGGTGTCTGACGGTGTCGGTTGGGGATGCGATGAACAGTGGCGATAATAGTCACATTAATAATGGAACAGTGACTTCAAATGGTAGTTGTAGTAGTTCATGTCATATCAGGGCGCTGCAGGGCGTTACAGGATGTAGCGTGGCCCAGCAGAGCATGGATGGATGTAGCAGGAAGCAGCAGGGTTCAGCAGGACGCAGCATGACATTGCAGGGCACCGCTGAGCCAAGCAGGGAGTGCAGCAGGACCACGACGACAGCTGCAACCAAGATCTTGGTTCTAACGTTCTCCAAGGAAATACGCTGGGGGAAAAAACATAAGGACTCCGGGGAGTAAACTCCCCAGAAGCTAGGATTAATAACAAGCATTTCTGGAACGGGATGCACACATTACTTTACACAATTCAATTATGTATTTATTAGCACATAAAGAAAGAACATTACCAGAGCAATATTAATAATAACAGAATAGGGAGGCCTATCCAAGTTTTACTAACTAAAAACAATTTCAAATACAACTAATACGTTTAAAAACATGTATTTTTCCCATTTTAAAAAAATCACAGAAAAAGGGATCTAAATAAAAAATATTAACATAAACTAGTAACTCCATAAAAATGAAAATAAAAGAACAAAGACTAAACCTTACCTATATGCCAGTTCTGGGATTACATAAGAGTGTTTTTGATTGTTTTTAATAACAAAATGATCTGATCTGCTGAACCAAACATGGTAACACAGAAAAGATGATGTTACCCCTATGTTTTGATGGTCAAGGATTACAATGATGCCATATTCAACATTCTAAACTGTTCAGGTGAATAGCTAATAGTTTCCAGTTTCGATGATTGGTCCAGGCAGGCTATTGCAGTTTTTTTTAGGCTACTGCTGTGTTTACATAGGACTAGCTACATGCTAAATCAGTGAAAGCTGTAATCTTGGCTGCCATTGTTGTTAATTTCTTCCCAATTTCGGGTCACATTACTGCTGGCACATGTCCGGTTCTGTAGTATTGGGTTTAGAAGCCTTTATTGGTGATTTTTCACAGGACAAAGTCTGCTCCGTTGTAGTCAGTCTCAGGCACGGAGTGCAACAACAGCGGAGATTCTAGAGACTTGCGAACATGGAATGGAACTGACAGAAATAGAGAGAGAGAAACAGGAAGACACAAAAAAATCATGGCAACCCAAAGAAAATAGATTATTGTGGTCACTGTCTGACAGGTGAGGTTGAGACAGAGATGCACTTTCTCCTACAATGTAAAAGCATTTAATAAAACATGGAACATTTATTTTAACATATGTTACTCTGTATTCTCAGATTTCAAAGAGCTGAATGACCTTTCAAAGTTAAAAATCCTCCTGGGAGAAGAATACAGGGCATATTATGCTGCCCTTTATATATAAAGATGCCACAACCTGATGGACAGTTAATGACACACACACACACCTGATGAAGAAAAGAAACTTGTAACACTACTTTTTAACATCAAATCAAGCTTTTGTATCAGTAGAAGCACGGCTGAATCAGACGTGACGTGCCGACGTGTAAGGTGAGCGTATTGTGTCACTTCCGGTGTTCCCGTGTTACAAACGCTAGTTTGCTGCTCCGGCAAAAACTTACTGAACTCTGCTTCACTGTTTAAATTAGCAGCTATTTGCCTGGATTGCATTTGAATTACAATTGTTTTACTCAAGCACTTATACTTAGCTTCACTTACAGCGACTGACTCGCTGAATTTACAATTGTTAAAACACTGTTAGCTACTTTAGCTTAGCCATTAGCAATGGCTAATTCCTCTCCCTCTCCTGCTCTCTCTTGCTCTGTGTGTCAAATGTTTAGCTATTCCCCTGCCTCCTTTAGTGATAACGATACATGTAATAAATGTAGTATATTCGCTGTTTTGGAGACAAGGCTTAGTGAATTTGAGTCATGGCTCCGCACCATGGAATCAGAATCGTATGCTTCCGTAGCTAGCAAGCACCATGTAGTTAATGCGGGCCAACATACTGTAGCTTCTGTAGCTTCTGCTAGCTGTCCCCCGGCAGACCCCGAGCAGCCGGGCGAGTGGGTGACTGTCCGAGGGAAGCGTAGCGTTAGATCTAGACCAGGGAGTGCACATGATGACGGTCGCTCTAAACCGGAGCGTCTTCGCCTCTCTAACAAGTTCTCCCTACTCAGCGATACACCCGCTGAGAAGCCAGTTCTGGTTATTGGGAGCTCTATACTGCGATATGTGAAGCCAGCGGCCCCGGGCGGCTACAGTAGGCCTACACCACGGTCATATGTGTCCCCGGGGCTGGAGCGGGCGATATAGAAACCCATCTAAAGCTGCTGGCAAAAAGAACCGTAAATACAGTAAGATCATACTTCACGAGGGTGGTAATGGGCGGTAAATCGGAGATCACTAAAATGAATGTTGAGTCACTTTGTGCATACGCGAAAGACAATGTTGGACTCAGTAGTTTTCTCTGGACCCCTGCCAAACCTGACCAATGATGAAATGTACGCAGTGACGTCATCCTTCCACCGCTGGTTGTCGGGGTGGTGCCCAGCTAATGATGTGGGCTATGTGAATAACTGAGGGCGTTCTGGGGAAAGCCTGGTCTGATTGAGAGAGACGTATTCATCCCACCTGGGGACGGCGCGCGCTCTCATATCAAAAAAATCTGAACGAGTTTATCAGACATAAACCATGACAACCCAAGTTTGATATTAGTAATCAGAGGTGCAGTGCTACGCCCTCTGTGCTTCCGTTGGAGCAGGCGCCCACTCATAGTCTAATAAGCACGTGTTCGTCCCCCGGCTCAGATCGGTTAAATCAAAGGTAAAAAAAAAAGATGCGCTATACTTAACAACATAATTGGAATTAAAACTACTGCAATAGAACAAAATAGGAAAATTAGATGTGGACTATTAAATATTAGATCTCTGTCTTCTAAAGCAGTATTGGTAAACGAGTTGATATCAGATAATAAAATTGATTTATTTTGTCTTACTGAAACCTGGCTGGGCCATGAAGACTATGTTAGTCTAAATGAAGCCACTCCTCCCAGCCATATTAATACTCAAATTCCTAGAGGCTCAGGCCGAGGAGGGGGAGTTGCAGCCATCTTTGATGCAAGCCTGTTAATTACTCCTAAACCTAAATTACATTATAACTCATTTGAAAGTCTTGTTCTTAATCTTCAACATCCAAAATGGAAAACATTACAGCCAATTATATTCGTTGTTATTTACAGGGCTCCAGGTCCGTATTCTGAATTTTTATCTGAATTCTCAGAGTTTTTATCATGTTTATAGATGATGAAGGAAAGGAAACTAGCACCTTGGTATAACTCCCAAACTCGCAAATTAAAACAAATCTCGCGAAACCTCGAATGTAAGTGGCGTTCCACCAAGGTGGAAGAATCTCGTTTGGATTGGCAAGAATGTCTCAAAACCTATAGGAAGGCCCTAAGAAAGGCCAGATCAGACTATTACTCATCACTAATAGAAGAAAACAAGAACAACCCAAGGTTTCTTTTCAGCACTGTCGCCAGGCTGACAGACAGTCACAGCTCTACTGAGCCATCTATTCCTCTAGCTCTGAGTAGTGATGACTTCATGAGCTTCTTCAATGATAAAATTACAACAATTAGAGATAAAATTCATCACCTTTTACACTCAACTTCTAACGGTTCACCTTTAAACGCAGAGTCGTTAGAAATAAAGACTAGTCTCGACATATACTTAGACTGCTTTTATCCTATAGAACTTCAACAATTAATGTTAAAGATATACTCAGCTAAGCCATCTACCTGTCTCTTGGACCCCATCCCAACGAGACTCCTCAAAGAAGCATTACCTGTGGTTAACACCTCATTACTAGATATGATCAATATGTCTCTATTAACAGGTTATGTACCACAGTCATTTAAAGTAGCTGTGATAAAACCTCTTCTGAAAAAAACCACCCTGGATCCTGAGGTCTTAGCAAACTATAGACCTATATCTAACCTTCCCTTTCTATCCAAGATTCTTGAGAAGGTGGTTGCTAATCAGTTATGTGATTTTCTACATAGCAATAGTTTATTTGATGACTTTCAATCAGGATTTAGAAAGAATCATAGCACAGAGACGGCACTGGTGAAAATTACTAACGACCTTTTAACTGCTGCAGACAAAGGTCTTGTCTCCATTCTTGTTTTACTAGATCTTAGTGCTGCATTTGACACAATTGACCATTCAATCCTGTTACAGAGATTGGAACACTTGGTTGGCATTAAAGGAATTGCTCTGAGTTGGTTTAGGTCCTATTTCTCTGATCGATCTCCATTTGTGAATGTTAATGATAAATCCTCCAATGCACGCTAAAGTTAGCCATGGGGTTCCTCAAGGCTCAGTGCTTGGACCAATTCTATTCTCCTTATATATGCTTCCTCTAGGCAATATTATTAGAAAACACTCAATTAACTTTCACTGTTATGGGATGACACCCAATTATACTTGTCAATCAAACCAGACGAAACCAGTCAGCTAGCTAAATTTCAAGCGCGTGCATTAAGGATATAAAATCCTGGATGACCTATAATTTTCTGATGTTAAACCCTAACAAAACTGAAGTTATTGTGCTGGGCCCTAAACACCTCCGAACTTCATTATCTAGAGATATAGCTACTCTGGATGGTGTTGCCCTGGCCTCCAGCACCACTGTTAGAAATTTAGGAGTTATCTTTGATCAGGATATATCCTTTAATGCCAATCTAAAACAAACCTCAAGAACAGCCTTTTTTCATCTTCGTAACATTGCCAAAATTAGGAATATCCTGTCTCAAAACGACGCTGAAAAACTAGTCCATGCATTTGTTACTTCCAGGCTGGACTATTGTAATGCCCTACTGTCAGGTTGCTCAAATAAGTCTCTTAAGACTCTCCAGCTGATCCAGAATGCTGCAGCGCGTGTTCTCACAAGAACTAAGAAAAGAGATCATATTTCTCCTGTATTAGCTTCTCTGCATTGGCTTCCTGTTGAATCCAGGATTGAGTTTAAAGTCCTTCTCTTGACCTACAAAGCTCTAAATGGTCTAGCACCATTTGAGTCCATGAAAAGCGCTATATAAATTCAATTTATTATTATTATTATTATATCTAGAAGAGCTCCTAATACCCTATTGTCCTACTAGAGCACTGCGCTCCCAGAATGCAGAGTTACTGGTGGTACCTAGAGTCTCTAAAAGTAGAATGGGAGCTAGAGCCTTCAGTTATCAGGCTCCTCTCCTATGGAACCAGCTCCCGATCTGGGTTCGGGGGGCAGAAACTGTCACCTCATTCAAGAATGAACTTAAAACTCTCCTATTTGACAAAGCTTATATTTAGGGAGTGAGGAGTTGCAGTGTTCACCTAACTGGCCCAACTGCTTCTCTTCATAATTGTTAGATTAATAATACATAACAAAGTAGAGGGAGGCAGGCCAGCCAAGCCAGATCCGGCAGGGGGAGAGTTCTAAGCCCGAAAATGCTACCTCTCCTTATGACATGTCTCTCTTAGTTACCTGTTATAGTTACGCTGTTATAGTCCTAGACTGCCGGGGGACTTCCTTCCTTTGACACACTGAGCTGCTCTCTCCTCTCCCTTTCTATTACTGTTACTATTACTATTACTATTTGTGTGCAGCCCGTCCCAGAAATGCCTGTTACTAATCCTAGCTTCTGGGGAGTTTACTCCCCGGAGTCCTTATGCTTTTTTTTTCCCCCAGCGTATTTCCTTGGAGAACGTTGGCACCAAGATCCTGGTTGCAGCTGTCGCCGTGGTCCTGCTGCACTCCCTGCTGAGCTCAGCGATGCCCTGCAATGTCATGCTGCGTCCTGCTGAACCCTGCAGCTTCCCGCTACATCCAGTCACTGTTCCATTATTAATGTGACTACTATCGCCACTGTTCATCACACCCCCAACCGGCTCGTCAGACACCGCCTACCAAGAGCCTGGGTCTGTCCGAGGTTTCTTCCCAAGAGGGAGTTTTTCCTCGCCACTGTCACACTGCTTGCTCTTGAGGGAATTACTGGAATTGTTGGAATTGTTGGGGCTTTGTAAATTATAGTGTGGTCTAGACCTACTCTATCTGTAAAGTGTCTCGAGATAACTTATGTTATGATTTGATACAATAAATAAAATTGAATTGAATTGAATTGAATTGAATTGCTGGTTGGAAAACAGATGAGATAGTTTGAGGACTGGTTCTTCCATTGCGTGAAAACAATGAATGATCAACTTTTGGTAATATATATAATGAGGTTTAATGCCTCTATATATGTCACAACATTCACTGTTTCTCTAAAGTAAAACATGATACAGGTGATTATCAGAAGGCAGCATGTAGCGGTTATCATCAGTGTGGACTTTGTTTATTTTATTAGCACCACACACACACACACACACACACACACACACACACACACACACACACACACACACACACACACACACACACACACACACATTACAGGACATTACATTGACTTAAATATAATGGGGGTAAAAACTCCTGCAGCCTGAGGTAGAAGGTTCATTTTAACATCAGAAACAATATGTATATGTACTGTAAATGTAACATATGTCTTGTGTAATATGTTCATATTACTGTTTATTTGTATTTTGATACTGTGGCAACATTGTTATTGAAACTTTCATGCCAATAAATCTCTAAAATTATGAATTTCATATAATTGAGAGAGACACAGAGAGGCTTATCCCGAATCCAAAACAGGATCAGCCTCATAACTGGAATATTCAAAGCGATATGCAAGCAATGTGGTTACAGCAACACTAGCATCCAAGCAAACACCAGCACAGGTGATCAACGCATTACACACACAAACGCTCTCATTCAATATTCATACTTTCACACATGGTCAAAATAATGTATTCATATCTGTAGTGACCACTGAGGGGCAAACGGATGAACTTGTTTTATACTAAAAATACAGTGAACCAATGTCCAGTGATGTACGGGTCTATGGTGATTACACCATAGATAGAGAACAACCTTGTTGAATACTTTATTCTGATTGGTCACAGCATTCAACGGTCTGTTATTTCTGTACAACAAAGCATTGCCATGGCCAGAGTTCTGATAATAGATTGTGGAGGACCATTTTTAAATCAATAAAATTGTTTGTAAAACAATATTTGTGCTCATACAATGCAGAGAGAAGGTGAAGGAAACTGCACTAATGGCAACAATGCAAACAGAGCATTAGTTAGCTTCATGGTTAGCTCACTCACCAAGGGGACCTGGCTTCTGCCGGAGAGGTGTGCTCATCAGCAGTAAAGTAAACCGTCCCGACCGGGACGGAGGCATTATCAGCGGGTAACCTCTGTATGAGCAGCCATGTCATGACCTTTACCTATATTTATTGTTTTGTTCCTGAGTTTGCCATTTCTGCTGAAGTCTTGTCTGTTGGCTGAGCCTGTTCCTGAGTTGACTGTTCCTGCTGACGTCTTTTTAGTCTACTTCTGCCATGCCCCAAGATTTGTATTGACTTTTTTTACTATTTAAATTATATTCGAATCTCGGAATTTGTTCCAACAACCTTAGTATTGCACTAACAATGCTAAATGAAAGCAGAAATTTACTGTGTGTGTGTGTGTGTGTGCGCGCGCGTGTGTGTGCATGTGCGTGTTGGATTGGAGAAATAATTTGTTATATCTAGTGGAATTAATTAACTACCAGCTAGTAAAAAGCCACAAAATAACAAGCGCCGATGGTTGCAGATGCTAAAGATTAAAAACAGCTTGGTGGTTTCAGGTCATTTATGTAGACTAACAAAAGGCACAGACAGAAAGCCAACCAGTTAGAGGGTTATCATTTATTGTCCCTTACAGTCTCGACAGAGTAACACCATTAATTGCAGCACACTAACTATCAAGTATGTGCCCATCTGGGACATTATTTGCAATCACACACATACAAGTGAAATGCTTTCATATACACTATTGAAAAATTATACTCTCACGTACTATATTGAAACTTCACGCACACACAACTGAATTGCTCATAAACACTACTGAAACGTTCTCATAAACACTACTGAAACGCTCTCATAAACGCTACTGAATCCCTCTCAAGCACAATAATGAATCACTGTCATATACACAACTGAAACAGGAATTCACTTTCAATAGTGAACATCACAACCTGCATCTGTTGACTGGGTTCTGATGTTCTCCGCTGATGCTAAAGTAACGCTTGTTTGTGTTAGGCAGCCATCCTGCTGACTGAAGACAGCATTTTTTTTATTTAATAAAAAAGTTTTTTTTTTTTTTTGTATATTTAAGCTCATTCATTATTGCATGTGAGAGCGTTTCAGTAGCGTTTATGAGAGCGTTTCAGTAGCATTTATGAGAGTGTTTCAGTAGCGTTTATGAGAATGTTTCAGTAGTGTTTATGAGCAATTCAGTTATGTGTGCGTGAGGTTTTAGTATAGTATGTGAGAGTATAATTTTTCACTAGTGTGTATGAAAGCATTTCACTAGAGCATTTCACTTGTATGTTTGTGAGGTAATTGTGAATAATGTCCCAGATGGCCCCTCATAATCTTGTGTCTGTGTTTCTCTTATCATCTCAGTGTTTGTCTCTGGCAGTCTCATGTTAGATAGATGTAGGACAATAACAGCCATGTGACAGCAGCAGAAGTTGGGTTTTTCATGTTGAAATTAACCTTCTACACCAGGCAGGCTAATGTGTGTGTGTGTGTGTGTGTGTGTGTGTGTGTGTGTCTGTGTGTGTGTGGTTACTGACTATTTTGCTGTGCATGATGATGCTCAAACAACACTCGGTTCAATGATGTGTAGTCGTAAACATTTATTAAAACATTCAACAGTACATAAAGAACAGTCCTATAAATATATGTGTAAGCCACCATCAATTTTCAATAAATATTAGTAAATAAATAGCATTCAAATAAAAATATATTTTGTAGAGACGTTGCAGTTCCAGAATTCCGATGGTAAGACTTCATCTTCACTTTGGATCTGCAAGAGAACACGATAACAACAGCAGCTGTTAATATTATTCATACATCCTGATTCCGTTCATTAATGATACAAATATGCATGTATAATATTAGAATAAATAAATTATGAAGAAAGCATAAATGGAAAAATACACTTGGAGCTATTTATTTTACTGTTTTCTGTGGATGTCGTTACTGTAACTTACTGCCAACAGTGTTGCACCCCAGGGAGCTCATGGAGCCTATTCTGTCCATCCGTCGACCGAAGCAGCCTGAGGATTTCCTGGACGAGTTGTTGCGGACGCTCTTCAGGTTCTTTGCTGAGAAAAACTCCCTGATCGCTTCCTCATCCAGTCCTGTTTGAGGCTGCTGTCCATCTGCTGCCTCTTCTATGTTCAGGCTGTCCAGACTGTCCCTCCTTGCAGGGACTCTCTGGTCCACATTAGGAACTGAGTCCTCTAATCTTTGAAGGAGCACCTGCAACAAACACACATATACTGTAGGCTAAATCTTGCATAATAAAAATAAACATGTAATTTTTGCAATGAGGATAATCATTTACAGGAGAAGCCTTCAGACATTTCTGGTAGCACATTCAAGCATTGTTATGCATAAGAAGCATATTTTCAGACAATAAGAAGCATTAGTGATCTTTTCCTACAGTGAAAGTTAATGTTTGTCAACTTACAGCATTATTTATTTATTACGTACTCATTACACTTAGTATTTGCTTAGAGCACCAAATTGAACTTCAGTAACCACATATCAAATAATAGAGTCCTATTAAATTATACATGGTCCCAGAGGTCCATATAGGAAGTTGTGTTGAGTGATGATCTTTATACAATACAATCTATAACTGGGATTATTAAAGTTAAATAAAATAAAACTGTCTTTTCATGCTGCTGCAGATTTTCTAAAATTGTACCCATGTTCCCTTGAACTGTCTAGAAAACGTGAACTTTTCAAACCCAAGTTTCAGAATCATTCCTTTAGAGACTCACCTTTAAGATGTCTATGTCAGTGTCAGTCAAGCCTGTGCTGATGGGATATGTGCTGAATAGCTGCAGGTTTAGGATGAGGAGGAGGAAGCAGGACAGATGCATGATTCTCTGTGAGTTCCTGTTGATCGTATCAATGAATGGATGGATGGATGGATGGATGGATGGATGATTTATGTCTTCTTTGCCTGGGAGCGGTTTGGCTGCTAGAGCCCACAGCAGCAGCCTGCCCTCTTTTATGCATAAGCTTGACACACGTAGGTATGCCAGGAATTGGACTGCCATTCCTGACACCTGATTCTGATAACAGGAGCTGTCGGAAACTGCTCCTTTTAAAGCATTGTCTCTTAGATATGGGGCATTCATATGACATAGCTGCTTCCATATGCTACTTTGTTTCAGAAACATACTCCAACCCCCCTGTACACTGGGCATTGTTGTCAATGAGCTACGGGAAGTAGTAAACTAACAGACAGTGTTACTAAATTAAGAGGGTGAACATGATTGTGGCCTGCTGGTTCAGCCTTCAAAGGGCGGAACAAAATTTAGACAACCACTCTACTTAAGGGTTCTTGAAAATTATGCAAATGTCCCACCACTCCCAAACCTTTTTTTTAATTTATTTTTTATTTGCACAAACATAAGACCGCATCAAATTTAGATGATGAAAACAAGTAACAGTATGTAATGTGTCAGTAGAAGTCAAGAAGCCACAGTTGCGGGAAGTAAGAACACTAAAGCCTCATAGTTATTACAATCTGTCTTATATTAATTGTAATTAACAATTTGAAGGCTGCAATCAATATTTTATATTAGTAACTGATCAAATGACTATCTATAATGTCAAAGGTGTCACCTATTACGAACCCACAGAGAACGATCCCCTCAGATCCAACTGTACACTTCTGTTCAGCAGGAAACAG
Organism: Perca fluviatilis; assembly: GCF_010015445.1. NCBI lineage: Eukaryota > Metazoa > Chordata > Actinopteri > Perciformes > Percidae > Perca > Perca fluviatilis. Next base: position 242,091 of record NC_053116.1, read on the forward strand.
CACAGACCATAGACTGTAAAATAGTGGACGTACCATCCGTGACATCACCCATTGGTTTGTGGATTGCTGGTTTGGTGATAGGGGCCATTTTAGTTTTGTTGCAACTGAACATGACCATTTTTGACAAGAGGGTGGAGATGGGGAGGATGACACGGCCAAGCCAGTGGTGTTTATGGTTGGCTGCAATGGCGCTGCGCTAAGCTAAACGCTGAAGTTGGAAAGTTGCTGATTTTCAATCCTTCTGAAGCGAGTCATCCAGCTAGAGTTATTTACCTGATGCTAACCAGGACCTCCGGGTACCTGCGCCATTCATCTGCATGTAGCCTATGACACAACAGCAAATTGCCAAACCTTCCCTTAAATTACCAGCTAACGCTAGCAGTAGCTTGGTTAACAGAAAGCTGAAGGCATTTCTAGGCGACCAAATATGTTGCAATAAACTTTCATGAAGTGAACAGTTATGTGTCTGTCTAAGCTGCCATAAGGACAGCAGTGGAATAATGATAATAGCATACCACAATGTAAAAATACTCCGTTAGAAGTAAGTAAGAGGTAGTCCTGCATTCAAAATTTTATTTAAGACATTATAATGTACTTAAAGAATCAATAATAAAACTGACTGCTATTATTGTATTGTTGTTAATACAGTGGTAGGTACAAAGATCTGCAACACAAATCTGTTTTCACATTTTGGATTTTTCTCTATTGTTTGCTTTTATTTGTAAAATATTGGATAATAAGTCCTTGGTTATTTGGATGAAACCATGGAGGAGAAGAAGTCTCTTTGGGGGGCTTCTGAAACATGACAAGGAGCCCCAACCAGAAGCAGACACTGTTGTCTTTTTTCTTTTTGTTTGTTCCTTAAGAGCTCACAAGCCAAAAAGGGTGTTTATTATTTAACAGTGTATTGTATTTTACAAGCTCTAACCAGTAAGTAACCAGTAACTACAGTTGTCAGATAAATGTAGTGAAGTACAAAGTAGGCTATACACAAATATTTCTGACATGTAGTAGATAGAAGTATAAAGTAGCATTAAATGGAAACACTTAGGCTAAGTAAAATACAAGTACCTCAAATTTGTACATAATTACTTACTACGGTGTTAGTTTTTCTTTGTTCATCACTACTTCAGAAGGACTTTTAAAAGGTTGTTGTAGAAAATGATTTTTCTCAAGTGAAATTATTGTAGGCTTTAACATTGTAAAATAATTACATTTCCATTCAACATATTTGTTAATAAATATTTGTGATATGTAACAGGTTAATCAGCAGGTGGTAGGAGTGATGCTGTAACTAAAATGTGTGTGTGTGTGTGTGTGTGTGTGTGTGTGTGTGTGTGTGTGTGTGTGTGTGTGTGTGTGTGTGTGTGTGTGTGTGTGTGTGTGTGTGTGTGTGTGTGGGTCTTGCCTAAACACGCTTTAGGCACACATTTTGTGTGGATTCTGTAGAATACGTGGCCACAGTCAATAAATTAGTGTTAAATAAATGAGTAAGTTAGAGTCAATTACATGTTGGTGACAGACCGTCGTCACTGTGGAACCAGATCATTCACATGATATTATATCTCTGCATTATGAGTTTTGTATTTTTGTAGGTCAACCGCTCTAATATCCAGACTATGACACTAATGAAGCTCAGCGTACATTCTTTCAGGAAAACTTCTAAACTTCATCCACCTCTCTCGCTTCCTAAAACTGATCAGCTGTTTCGAGGTCTTCCCTTTTCTGTTAAACCAACCAGAATTGGCCATGAATTTCACGAGTCAATCACAGCATGGCATCCCTGCTTTAATTCTGTTCTTCTCTCTGCTGCTGTCAGCTGTCATTTCAGGCAAAGCGTGCGACCCTCCTCCTCCCCTTCCTCCTCCCGTCATCGTCACCCACGGCACCCTGGGTCCTCCTCCAGCAGACCGGTCTTCAGGCTCCTTCACCACCACCAGTGTCTAGACTCCATCGGGGGGGATATGTCTTTGCTTCTCTACCCCTTTAAAATATTTTTTATAACGATGGAGTCTAATCTCCAAAGACAGTACATTTCATGTTATGCATGTACAAAAAAACCTTTGTATATTTGCAACAAAGTCTCTCCTGATTGAATTGTTATGCGACTAACATCTGGATTTTTTTCATGTTTCACCAGATTTTTATCTTTTATCTGAAGGTTTTAGACTTTTTAACTTCCATAATCTATTATTATTATATATAATTTGATTATTATAGGTTTGTTGTGTCCAATCAAGGACATCTTGTGTGTCTCGTATCGGAACGGCTGCAGCAGGTTGCCTTTCATGATTCCAGTATAACTTGAAATCAGCCATGTGCAGTCAAGCATGTTACTCAACTAAAACATAAACTGTTCATATGGGATTCAAATATCACCTGCAATACGTGTTCATTTTCAAACCGTGGCGTCTTTTCCACCCAAAATAGTTGAAATTGAACATGTAACTTCTGACATCTGATGGTAATGTAAACATGAAATTATTATGAATGACATGTTCCCTGTCTAACACATTGGCTTAATAAACGTGCACCCAGTATGACAATATTCCCTGAAAATGAGTAAACTGCTTTCAAATGTGCCAAAAAAAGAATCACAGACACAGCTATTATGCAAAATAATTATTTTACTACAATGAAATCTATTACAAGGTAACTCTACTTTATCCAACAAAAATGTAAAATAAATAATAAATACATTTACAATAATTTAATTTTTTAATAGCTCACATATGAGAAAGGGAACCCTGGACAGGAGAGCCTTGTCAGTGTCAGTTAAAGGTGTGGGACTGTGAGAGGAGCTCTGCTGCTGCTTATGGTCACACTGGTCCCCGAGTCATCCACGCCTGTTGACAGAACCAAAACACATTACTACACCAGATTAAAATATGTTGTCATAACTGCAGCTGCTGCCCTGATGCCCTTGAGTAATAAGCCACTTCAACTCCAGCAGCTGCAGTGCAGATGCTCAGTGGCACCATTCCCAGTGTCTCGTAATAATAATTGTTTTTGATGGACTTTAATTTTCAGTACAACTAATTACAATGAACTCTTTCTGAAATACATCACAAACTATTCATGGGAAAGATTTTTTTTAAATTCTCTTGAATCTGTATTCTTCAATCAGCCCTTTTGTTCATTTATCCCAATAGTTTTCTTCATTTTCTGCTTTGGGCATGTAAGTGCAGCATTATGTATTTAGTTAAATAAGATTAGCATAATGAATGTATGTATAAGATTAAACACCTAAATGTGTCTGTTCTCCTAGTTGTGTAAAGCCAACTTCATTTATTATACTAGGCTATATAGTAATGTGCAATAACTGTAGTAGTTACGAGTTTTTTCTACACTTACCCCTGATATTCTGCATCACATACTGCATTTTGTTCTTTTTTACTCTACCAATAACCTACTCTAATCCCTTCCTGTATTTCATAAACACCAGTGAGTGTAAAAAGAAATTGTCGTCCATTTATTATTGTCACATATTTGCCCACACCTCCAGGACTAAACTGACAGTAGCCTACCTCTGCTTCACGTTATGAAAAGAACGTTGTAGTAAACTCTTTTTCTCTCTGTTGCGATTATTAAAAATGAATAAACAGGAGGATTCCATTTATATCTTTCCCAGTTCCTACCTTCATCTTCAGCATCCCAGTCCGCTGAAGGAACCGATCCTCTCTAACCGGACACCGAAGCAGCTCCTCAGCCCGCCCTTCTTGTACCGGCTCCACGAGCGCTTGGAGGTCCTCATGAGATCTTTGAAGAGACGTGCGCGAACGGTGTCTTTCGCCGCCTGCAGTGCCGAGTTGCTGGGGTCGGAGGAGTCCCACGGATGCTGCTCTGGAGCTCCGAACACCGACTTGTCTGTGTTTCCATCTCTCCCCTCCACCTCCATCTCCTCAGAGGAGTAATACGGCGCAGTGTTGATCTCCTCTTCTAGAAGCTGCTTTAAACTCTGTGTGTGGTGTGTGGGGGGGGGGGATAAAGCACACAAACCTGAACTGAAAACATTTTCCTCACACTGTATTTCGCTGAAACATCTACTGTAGTCATGGTAGTTATAACACAAACACACAATAATAATGAACTTAGCCTGACTGTACGTTTTCTTTTTGGCTACCTTTAACACACATCTATACATACTAAATATTAAAAAAATGTTAAAAAAAATATGTACGACAGACGTAGGCTATTCATTGGCCTATGGCATCTTCATGTCACGTTAGTTTGTCATCAGTTAAAAGGTTAACTCACCTGTAGATCAGAAACGGATTTGGCTCCTACGAAATGAAGCAGAAAAAACAGAGATAAACAGAACACTGAGATATTTGGGTTCATTTTCTTTTGTAATTTTCTAAATTCTTTTTCTGTAAGGAGAAGCTGCCGCGCGACTCAGTCCTCCCTGCTCTTGTGTGTCGCGCTGTGGCCAGGTGCCTCCTTTATAGCCGACCTGATTCCATCACGAAGCCTGGGAAAATTAACGAGGTGGGACTAATGCCTTTAAACACGTGGGAGTCCAGGCTGACTGTTTCCAGGTTCGAACTGCTCTGGAGCTGTCACACAGCTGATCAGGACTTACACCTCAAAGTCAAACTGAAACTAAACATGTGCATCTTTTATTTTCTATTGGTTTTGTTTAGAATAACTATACTAATTTGTCGTTTCAAGTAATATTAGGTGATTTAACTACAGCTGCTGACACTTGTTCCTTTGCCAGATTTACAGTTCTTTTTCTCCACAGCAGGGATTAATAGGAAAACAACATTGACCTAATTTCACCTGAGAATTTTACTCTTTTATTGTTTAGTTTATTCTTTTTTAGTGATTTTAACAGATAATCCAAACTGTGAATTTTGAAGGTGTGTTGCATAGACTTTCAGTGCATATCAGTAACATTGTGCAAACCACTGGTACGGTCATTAACACACATTTAGCATAGAGTTCCATGTTGTTCTTTGAAAATATACATTGTGTTGAAGATGAAGAAGGTTGAACCAAAAGTGTGGAAAAGGAAACTATAAATGCAGGATGACATCCCTTAGTAGTTTACAGTTAATGGGAACCCCTTGTGCAGTCCTACCACCAGTAAGATTGTCAATATATTGGCATATTCCTTAAAACCTTAGATTATGTTCACTGACAATGTTTTTAGAATCTTCTCTATTCAAGTGATCTTAGGTGATGGAACTACAGCTGCCGGCACTTTCACATTGCAACATAGAGGGCATGCCATCAGTCTTACATGAACGCTGTGCTCTGGGAAATTGTAGTCTTCTAACAAGAACAGAAAATGCTTCTGGTAATTGAAATTGCGGTAAAAATGAGAAAACACAAGTGAGCTGCTCCTCAAAGTAATATAATAAAACAATAATTGATTCAACTACACAATATTACGCTGCAAATGGTACTCAAATGGTAAAATCCACTGTGAATCTATAAAGTATTACATTTTAAACTGATTTTTGATTCCTTTTTTAATCAGGTTTTGTCACACTTGTTAAGACTAGACTGCAGTTTCATCTCAATTTCTGTGCTAATTTAAGCTGTTGTCCTATGCCTTCGTGAGCTATCTCTGCAGTGAGCAGACAAATGAAAGTCATATGCTTTCTCCACTTGCTGCTCTGCTGCTGAGTGTAAACGTAAGTAGTTTAAACCAACCGCTGCTGTCACTTTTCTCTGTCTTACCTCACAAATACTCTAAGGGGTTGATACAGTATGTGCACCTGTGTGTTTTTGTGTGTGTGTTTTCCTTGTGTTTCAGGCCCCCCTCCCCTTGCAACCATCCAGACAGGTTCCAGGGGTAAATGATGAGCGATTAGCCCTGGACCCTGTGAAGCTGAGCACACTGTGTGGAGGGGGTTGGCGGCTAATTGGCATTTCACCGCACTTCTCAACTGGAGGGCTATCATAGGAAATTGACTCAGGCCTCAGGGCAACAGTTAATGTTCCACGTTTGGAAAGAATGCGAGCTCTCCTAATTCGATCTGTTGGTCCTGTCACGCAGACAGATGAGATACTGTCAGACAGATGTAGTCAGAAATGTCATGTACATTTTTGCGTTTTGTACACTGACACTAAAATATGTTTCTGAAAACATCTGATGCAATAAATAGGCAGCAACAGAATCTTGATTCATATTTGATCAGGACAGGACAGTTTGATTGCAGCTCACGAGCAGTCATTGACACTATGTTAGAGACTACTCTGCTCTGATTGGTTGTTAATCTTCTGGAGCGGTGGAAACTTGCAAATCTCATTAGGATCCCGAGGGGAGGCTTAATTTTTTTCACAGATTATCTGTCTTATGTGCTACTGTTAGGATATAGTGACAGTTAAAGCAAATATGACAAAAAGTGATTTTTAGTTACTGGACCTTTAAGTATGAAAAGTACTCCATGGGAAAACAAATGACCTCACACCACTCATGTGAAAGTAGCACTGAAGTAGTGTTGTAGTTGGTCCAGGTGAAGGTCATTTTTGACTGTTTTATATATTGTTTAATAGGTTAAATTATAACACATTGGGGCATCCTCTAGCTCACCCAGTAAGAGCGTTCGCCCCATGTTAGCTGAGTCCTACAGCGGCGCAGGGTTTGAATCTGACCCGCTGCCCTTTGCTGCGTGTCATCCCCCATCTCTCTCCCCCTTTCATATCTGTCCACTTTGAGATAAAGGGGAAAGCCCCAAAAAATAATTATGACGCATCATGTTTTATAAAATCACAATATATTGTGCATGAAAAACCAAATTTGTAAAGTAAATATTAACTTTAGATGTTAAATAAATGCAGTGCAGTACAAAATACAATATTTCCCTTTGAAATGTAGTGGAGTTACAATGTAGTATAAAATGGAAATACTCAAGTAAGCTCACAACTGTTCTTGAGTACAATTCTTGAGAAAATGTACTTTCCACCCCTTCAAATGTCTGTGGATTAGGTTTGGACGAACACACTGTACAGTTTATGTGGGCTTTAAAGTCAGATATGGTCTATTGCAGAGATCTTCAACAGGGGGTCCAGGACCCCTAGGGGGTCCTCAGAGTTACTGCAGGGGGGCCGCCAAACTATTGTTGATTTTTTGAGTGTTTTTTAAATAATTAAAATGTCTTAACATGAATCATAAATATTATTAGCAAATATAAATGAGCCTATTTGTGAAACAAATACACTGATGATAGGCTAACTGGCCTATAGGTAAGGTAGTCACTAAGATAGCCATCCACAGATACAGTTCATCCTAAAGGCTGTTTTATGCTTCTGCGGCGTACCCCCGCAGACCCCTCTGCGTCTATGCTGGACCCTACGCCGTAGCCTGACGTGCACCCCCGAAAAATTTAACTACACTGGCTTGGTAGCGTTGCATTTCCCCCGACTCATTTCCTGGTTCTCCTTCTCCATCAACAACATGAGATCAAGGAGAGGGTTAACTTCTCCTGCTCCAGATCTCCCACATTGGTCAGAAAACACAGGGGAGACACTTTGTTTCTCTCACTATGACTCTAGAGTCGGAACTCACTCCAAAGCTAATCACCGTCACTCTCTCACTTCTCCCTTGCTCTACCACACACTCCCCCCACACACACACACACACATGCCGGCTCGATGCACACACCAGCGCACAAGTATAAACATCAGCTCACTTACGTAGGCTACGGCAAAAGCTCTGCGTGGAGCCTCCGCAGAACCAGAAAACAACCTTAAGAATTCACTAGGTCACATGTATGTATAACATTAAAACATGATTTATAAAATCATGTTAACAATTATTATTTTAATAGATTAGTATTCTATGGCCAAAAAGGTATGTAAAGGCTTTAGGCTGCCCTACAAGTTATTGTAGACCCAGTTTAATATGCAACTTCATTGTATAAAATATATGCAGTAGGGGGTCCCTGCTCTGTCTCTCTCTCAGTTAAGGGGTCCTTGGCTTAAAAAACATTGAAGACCCCTGGTCTATTGTGTGTCAGTCACATGACTGACGAACACTGATGCGTACACCTTATTGTATTCCAACAGAGTTTTAGGGTTATTCTGTTTTATAAGCTTTTTCAAGCCTAAACAAGCATGGATCTCAAAACTCCATCCTTTGTTGGAACATTTTAGTTTTGTTTGACATGCAATGAGTGCTTTTAATGTCAAAATAATTTGACATTGTTCTGAATAACATTAATTTGTTCCATGTGAATGCTCTGTTATACGAGGACAGGTGTTATCAGTAGCCAATATTTAGCTAAATTGCCCTGTAGGTCTCTACATGTAGGTCTCTACAGCTTCAGAAGGACTGAGCCATGCAGTTTGTGGGTTTTCACTCCTTACGACTGGCTGACATTTAAACCTCTTAACTGTCACCCAGATGAAGAATGTACATTCCACCCTCACACCGTTCCCCTCCATTAAAGGCCTTAATTAGAACATGAGCGCCTCATCATCTAAACAATGGAGCTTGCTGAACTCTGAATTGAAAGGCATACATACTGACGTCAGCCCCTTATGTCTGACAACACAGCAGGGGTTCCTTCAGGAGGAACTCCCCACTAACCCACCAAACTATTAATCCTTTTTCTAGAAATGATTGATAATATGGTATGTTCTAATTTATATATATTTGTTTTTTTGTTTTTTGTTTATACCCTGTTGATTTGCTTTGTTGTATATCTTTCAGCTGTTGTGTTGTGTCTTGTCTTGTGCTACGTTGTGTGTTGTGTTTTTGTCTCATTGTTTTCTGTTTTTGTGATGTTTTGTACTAAGTCTTGCTTTGCTTTTGTTTTTTTTGTCTTTTTGTATTTAAAAAAAAAAGCCTTTTTTAACATTGAAGGCAGGGGACTACAGATGAAAAATAGCCTTTTTCACCCATGTGAAATCATGTGTTTTATTAATTTGCGCTGTCCCCTTTCATAAATAAACTAAACTCAAACTCAATGAGAACAACTAATTTACTTTTTTATCCCACCACTGTAGAATACTGACAAAAAAAACATGGTAAATGTTTGCAATTTTTAGCAACACTAGGAATACCAATGTCAATCAGTGGATCAATACTTTGGTCCAGATTAAAATATCTACACAAAAACTGTGTCGACTGTTTGGATTGAACAGATATTCATGGTCTCCAGAAGATGAGTCCTAGCATTTCCTTTAGCGGCTTCAGCTGGTAGACTGATACTGGAACGGAAACTATTTTAAACACTAGGTGCTATTACATATTGCACCTTTAATATAAAAAAGTTATGCAATAAGCTTTAACTGATCGGTGCACATATTTAGAATACAGATGTGCACTTATAAGTGTCAAAATCTCAGATGGTCACATGGTATCGTCCTTTCTACGCCTAATAATGATCTTCTTGGACCTGACTTCTAAAATACCTCTCAGTTGTTGTTTTTTCCTACAAAACAATCTAAATTCTGTCTTCCGTTGGTTGTGAAATGGACATCCTCTCTACATAGAACAAACATCCAGGGAGACACTACATATTTATGTATGTTTTCCATTTTTATTTACTCTAAAGGTTACTACTACATATGTGGAAACATTTTCATAGCATTGAGTTTTTAACAGTTGTACTATGATGGGAGTTTTATCTGGATTGATGAGAGATATGAAGGGTTGATTGTTGAGTTACATAACTTCATTATTTTGTCTTGTTGATGTAATGTTATGTAATGTATACTTTATTAATCCGCAAGAGGAAATTACAATGTTTTCACTCTGTTGTTATACACACATTACACACAGGCCTGAATTACACACACATGCTCAGTACCTAAACATGCACTAATGGACAGATGTCAGAGTGGGGGGGGCTACCCATGGAAAGGCACTCGGAGCAGTTGGGGGTTCTGTGCCTTGCTCAAGAGCACCTTGGCAGTGTGCAGGAGGTAAACTGGAACCTCTCCAGCTACCAGTCCACCACCATAGTTTGACACTAAATACCATCTCTAAAACGCAAACAAACATGCCTAAATTCATATTAAAGCTGCATGATTCAATATTTTAAAATAAACAATAGGTCAAATGCAAATGTGTAATATGAAAAGTCCTGCTTTTAGTGGCAACCCCACGGAGAGTTATCACCTGCTCTGCCGTTCCCCTCAATAAAAAAGCTTAGATAAAACCACTGTACACCAGCTAGTGAACATAGTGGAGCATTGAACAAAAGGCAGATGTTTCCCTCAGGAGTTGGTGGAGACCAAAAACATGTTACATGAAACAAGTAGCCTGATGGTGCTCCATTGGGCTGGGATTATGGGGCGTGTTGCAACCCAACCAGGAAAGAAAATGCCTCTGCACTCAATTGGATAGACCTACAACCAATCAGAGCAACGGATAGACCTACAACCAATCAGAGCAACGGATAGACCTACAACTAATCAGAGCAACGGCATATGTGATGTATGTCTTCTTAGAGACCATCGGGGCCAGCTGATAAATTAAACTTTTGCCGAATCCCGTAGGAAGGGAGGCAAAAACATCTTTCCGATCGACAAATGCCTTGGTCCGAACAGCTCTGGTTGGAGCATAGTCGCTCCACAACGGATCAAGTCCAGACCCAACCTCCCGACCTCAAATGTTGTGGGCAGGGCTAAGTTCAGCTGACATCCAGGTCAATGAAACAAGTATCTGTGATGTTCAACTTATTGTACTGTACATGGCACCGATACACGTGTCAATGTCAACATACTGCGCAGGCATCAACACTTGGGCTCACCTTTCATCACTGTGGCTGAATACTTACTCTAATGGAGTATAGCAGCACTTTCTAGTCTGAAGGAGGATTAGGTAGTCTAAAGTTAGATAATAGATTTAAATCTCCTGTCTTCTTTTTGTGAAAGAAAAAATAATCCATCATTTTAATGATTGCTTGTTAAGTGTTTTTCTCATAGCTTACTTTACCATTGGAATATCCTTTTATACCATTACATCAGTCAATAAAGAGAGCTTGGTTATGTGTGTTGTATGGGTTAATACGAGGAAAGGACAAAACACACTTATGGTAATGTTTCAACAACAGCATCACCTGAGACAGACACATTATGACAGTGCTAACATGCTAATGACAACACCATGGATGTTGAAGTCATGACCGAAAGAACGAGATCCAGGGTACAAGCGGCCAAAATGGGTTTCCTCAGAAGGGTGGCTGGCGTCTCCCTTAGAGATAGGGTGAGAAGCTCAGTCATCCGTGAGGAGCTCAGAGAAGAGCCGCTGCTCCTTTACGTCGAAAGGAGCCAGTTCAATTTCAATTCAATTCAATTCAATTTTATTTATAGTATCAAATCATAACATAAGTTATCTCGAGACACTTTACAGATAGAGTAGGTCTAGACCACACTCTATAATTTACAAAGCCCCAACAATTCCAGTAATTCCCTCAAGAGCAAGCAGTGCGACAGTGGCGAGGAAAAACTCCCTCTTGGGAAGAAACCTCGGACAGACCCAGGCTCTTGGTGGGCGGTGTCTGACGAGCCGGTTGGGGGTGATTCGGGCATCTGGTAAGGATGCCCCCTGGGCGCCTCCCTAGGGAGGTGTTCCAGGCACGTCCAGCTGGGAGGAGGTCTCGGGGGAGACCCAGGACTAGGTGGAGGGATTATATCTCCAACCTGGCCTGGGTACGCCTTGGGATCCCCCAGTCGGAGCTGGTTAATGTGGCTCGGGAAAGGGAAGTTTGGGGTCCCCTGCAGGAGCTTGTCCCCCCGCAACCAGACACCGGATAAGCGGACGAAGATGGATGGATGGATGGATGTTGAACCCTGTGCCCACATTGTGTGTGGTGTAAGCAGGGAATGTGGCACCTGATAAATGAAGGGACAGAGAGACCGTCTTGAATGCTCATCTGAGCCATCTTGTCAACACTGCTCCAGCACTTCTTCCCCTTAGCAGATTAGCATATCACCAAGAATCCTGAGCTGGAAGAATCCTGAGCTGTCTGCCCTTAACTGGCTGCTCGAGCAGAACGCCATTCTGCTTTTCAATGAAACATTAAGAGTTTCACGGAACAGCTTACCTTTTAGCCACTCATAGTGTAATATGTGTAACTCATTGGCTTGCATTGACTTAGGTTGTTGGACTGAAAACTGGCAGAATTTAACTTTTTAATGGAGTGCCCCCCAGGGCCTTGTAACGAAGGGCAACTTTGTTACTAGTGACTGACGGCTTTGGCCTTGTAAATATGGCACAACTGTTTTGTTGTATTAATTGCACTTTTAACAAACAACTTGCTAAAGCTTTTTGCTAATGGCACTTTTGCACTTTTGTAGCAATATTTGTTAATAAAAGTTGCACGGTACATTTTGCACATTTTGTATCAACTATGTGTTGAAGAAAGGAAGGAAGGAAGGCAGGCAGAAACGAAAGACAAAGAAAGAAAGAAAGAAAGAAAGGAAGGAAAGACGGAAAAAAGAAAGATATAAAGAATGAAAGAAAGAAGGAGAGAAAGAAAGAAAGGAAGAAGGAAAGATGGAAGAGAAGAAAGAAGGAAATGAAGGAAGAAGGAAAGGAAGGCTTCGACAATACTGGTGCATGTTTGTTCATAATTAACAATGAGCGGTTCAAATGACTTCAGATTGAGTTTTGTAGTGTGTAGAGACTTTTAACTCCACTACATTCATCTGTTCCAGCTTTAGTTACTAGTTACTTTAGTTACTCCACTACATTCATCTGTTCCGGCTTTAGTTACTAGTTACTTTAGTTACTCCACTACATTCATCTGTTACAGCTTTAGTTAGTAGTTACTTTAGTTACTCCGCTACATTCATCTGTTCCAGCTTTAGTTACTAGTTACTTTAGTTACTCCACTACATTCATCTGTTACAGCTTTAGTTAGTAGTTACTTTAGTTACTCCGCTACATTCATCTGTTACAGCTTTAGTTACTAGTGACTTTAGTTACTCAACTACATTCATCTGTTACAGCTTTAGTTACTAGTTACTTTAGTTACTCCACTACATTCAACTGTTACAGCTTTAGTTACTAGTTACTTTACACATTAAGATTGTTGAACACAAAACACATGTAGTTTATAAAATCCGAGTATTATAAACTATCCAACAATAACATGTTCATGACAGTGTCTCGTCACTTTTATGAAGATACCTTCAAGTAAAGCGTTCACCATTAAATATTTTATTTGAAGTTTTCTTTTGCTTGGTGCAAATGTTCCATTACAACAAGTCCCTTCCTGAGACTATTCAGCAGAGCCACCATTGTTGCGTCCAGAGCTTACCGCCACCCATGACGACTGTGATTGGTTTAAAGAAATGCAAACAACCCAGAGCATTTTTCTCCTATTCTAGCATGTATCTGTGGTGTCGCCAGACCCACAGTGCTGTGGAGATGCGAGACTACTCTATCCCTGTTTATGTCTCCCTTTTTCTGTTTAATATCAGTGGATCTATCCACCTATCCCACAGAGGGTAATAGGTCTGAAACCCAGCCTTCCCAGTCTATCACAGCGCAAACACAGAAAAAAAAGAAAGAAAAATATATTCACACGACCGGAATTTAAGAGTTTTAACTTCACTTGTGGGAGGAAACCCACATACACACAGGATGAACATTAAGTAAGGGTTGAAACCCCTACACTGAATATATGGAAGGTTCAAATGATGGAAACTGTGGCATGAGAAAAGATGCTGGGAAGACTGAGCTGGAAAAATGACATAGTTAATGAACAACAGGACAGCTTCAACAGATATATATGTATATGTATGGAGTAAACAATTCAATCCTGTAAAGACACTGATGATATGGTACAGTATATTGTAATAGACGCCATGTACTAATGCCCAGTATTTCACTGTGACCAAATGACTGCCTTTTGTGTATTAATGTTTGTCACTGTCTGTTAGAACACCTGCCTGTTTGATTGTTTCTTTGTTTTGTATACGTTTGCCTATATAAAGTCAATAAAAACTTGAAATAATATCAAGACCTTTATGAATAAATGATATGCCATGTGTACTGTCGGCCGCAGCCTGCAGTAACGATTTGAACAGCGAACGGGTTGTGAGATGATCCCTGTGAAACATCTATATATATATATATATATATATATATATATATATATAAATCTTTATTTATGGGCTTCTGTTACATTACATTTTAGAATTTCACAAAGCAACATTTGAGCATTTTCATCACAAGAGTAAAACAAGAAGTAAATACACTGTACCTCACCCAGAGACATGTTAGTTTGCTCTGTTCAAAATCACACCCCCCATTCATTTCTTCTCTATTCCCCAAATACTAATGTTGTCTACTCAGAAAAAATAGTGACTTGGACACAAAGCTGTTTTTCTGTTTCAGGCTCCATCACCGTCACCGTCGGGTCACCTAATGATGACGTTTAAGGCAACTGACTCCTGGGAAAATGTTGCCAAAATTCAACATACTATTGTAATTGCCACTTGTGACAACAGTAACTGCTGTCAAGCTAAAGTTACAGTTCTGCACCTGACAGTCTTAGTGGCTTTGAATTTATACATTCACTTTTACACCTGCACAGTACAATTATTGATCACAACTTCACTGTGCATAGGGATAAGAAGAAGTGTCTCTAGTATAGTCTCAGTCTTGTTAAGTCGTGTCATTGACACGGTCTGTTACACCCCCCCCCCCCCAGGTCATTTTAAAAGGTAAACCACACAGTTTTCAGAGAATCCTAGTTGCTGGTGCTTGGTTTTGTTACTTCAGTGTGACTCCACTCCACCTTGCTAATGGCTAAACCTGCCACAAAACACCGTTTTAACCTTCATGGCGTCCATCAGCCCTGCTATTCCTGTCCTGGACTGATCCCAGACTCCCACGCCATTACATCATGCCTTCTCCTTCCTGTCGGCTGTGGAAAGAGTAGCATGCATATTTTGTAAATGTGACCCCTCTAGTGCCACCTTTACACAGATAAGGCTATTTTCACCCAACAAGGATGGTGTTGCATATATATTTAGCATTTGTTCATGCTATAGTGAACACGGATCACTTAAATTTACCAAGTAAGTACTTTTTTAGTCACAATTGCCGGCCACTGGATCAGGTGTTGACATTTATGTTTTAATATAAAAACAATTTTGTTATATCATAATAAAACATTTTTCTGACAACCTCCATTTCACTGGGTCGGACCTTGTAAGTGTATACAGATTAGTGCTGTAGTTATCCACTCTTAATTTATTATAATGAGTCATATTGCACTGTCAGTAAGAATCTTTATCATGGCCTCTAATTAACTCTGGGCTTCTGTTAAGTGATGAGTTTGATAGGTGTTAAGGCCTTAATTGTCATTAGCATGGCCTCTAGTCCACTGGACAGGAAATAAGATGCTCTTTATTCATTTCACTCCTTTGTGACATTGAATTAGCTTCTTATCTTCTTCATCTTTGGTACATGTTGGAGCTGGAGTGACTGAGCTCAACTGTGTTTTCCTTAATGTTGTCACTTCCTACAAAAGGGCAAATAATATAATTTAGCTGTATATTATTAAAACAATTGCAGTAAAACACATTAAATCAATACATACATTTAAATTTACCAGTAGTGACCTTTGGATCCTAATTCATGGGTTGATTTCAGTTTCTTTAGAGGTGTGATGGAAGTGAGGATAGATAGTACTTATTTTGTCTTGCTTCTTTTCACAATGAGTTCACAGCCGGTCTTTTTTTGATTTCATTCCAGCAGTCTTGGAGGGGCGACAGTTCAAGTGCAGCTTGGACCAAGTACAGTGTGGGGTGCTATCCTATAAGGCAGCCACCTCACTCACCTCACTCTGACATCCATACATGAACGCATATTTTCATGTATGGATGCACTCCTGCATGTGTGTATTTCAAGCCTGTGTGTATTCATTTCCAAATGACCATTTTATTTTATGATTTCGCTTTTAATGACAATCTTCACGTCAAACAGGGCAGTTGCTTTTGTCATTTTATGATGGCTATTACATATGTTGTCTCCGTAATTTCTTTAAAAAACTAATAAATTTTTCCTGATTTTGAACACTTTGAGTCTCCAAAATACTGACCTTCAAAAGCCATTATCTAGTCGAGGTTACAATGTACTGTATAAGGGAAACTACATAATGTGAAAAACGTTCCATAAAAGTTTAATATATATATACTGGAAACAGTTTAGGTCCCTATTTGCCATAAGTGTTTCTCCAAAGCAACTAAAAAACAATAAAATATGTTCCAGTGTGTAACTCTTTATATGCCTCCAAGACATAGTTATCACACAGATGCAAAGAACTGCTTACAATGTCATTAAAACCTCTTTAGCGCCCCCCCTTCCCCCACTGCTTGCCTCCCACTGCGTCCTGACAGATATCAATGGCATTACCTCGGGCTGGCGGACCCCCACAGTCACCAATGCCCTGGCAACAGCACCCAAAGAACAGAAAATATCCCAGTATCTAGGAATAACCAGGCCACTGAGGCTCACAAATACCCTGCATATACTGTATAAAGGTGAAACACAAATCTGAAGCCATCAAGTCCCTGGGAAGCCATTTTGAGTTCTCCACAGAAACCCTTATGACAGCGTGACACCTCCCACAGTCCACCTGTGAATAATCATTTGCTGATTTGAGTACTTCATAAAAGCACATGGGATTCCATATCACTTATTTACCATTAAAACCTAATATTGTATAAGACAATGTACCAAAGATGTACCTGTAGCTAAGCATCAGTGACAGAGCCATGATTACACCTTTATAATGGATATGGTTATTGAGCTTTCTAATAGTGTTCCGTAAGGAAGAGGAGGCAGAGGGACGGAGCAGCCCACTGTGGCTGGCTAGTCAGTGTAGCCGGCCTGCCTTACAGGCAGTCACAGGCCATGCAACTTGCATTGTAAAATGATGAAACTGACAACTTCTCTGGAAGTGTGGGATTTATATTCTGGGCAGAGAAAAAGGAACATAAATGCAGCATCCTTCAGCACAGGCTAACTCAGAAATATCTGCAAAGACTGAGACAAAAGAGACATAATAAAAATCAAATAAAATGTTACACAAACATGGGAACTCCACGCAGGCGAACTAGCTTAACAGTTTAGCCTGCTAAAATATTCGCCCATTTGTCTGTGGCTGCTCCAGTTGGTATTTTGGTGCAGCATGTCCTCAAGCAAGACTGCATTACTGCCATGAGCAACATATCCAATAGCATAATTAAAAGTATTCAGAACAATAGTGGAGGGAAACTATTTTGTAATTTTTCATAAATAAAGTGCCCTGTATTAGATAAAAAATATATATAAAATGCCATGTAGGGTGCCCTTCTATTGGATAAAATATGATAAAGTGCTCTCAGATAGTCCATCACTGCCGCCAGCACCTCTTTACAGCATCTCCCGTGGTTGCCTGGCAACCTCACTGTGTCTACAAGACTCCAAAGTCACCACGCCTGGCTGCTGTTCTTTAGGAAATAGTTCCAACATCACCAATCTCTCTCTAAAACAACACATTCAAGTCTACATTTCTGTGTGTGTACAGATTAAACAGATAGATATAGATGCATGTTAATCAGTGAGCTGTACAGGTGTTTTGGAAAGAGCCAGGCTCACTGTTCCCCCTATTTCCACTATAGTTCCAGGTAAAAAAACGGAAGGAAATAGACTTCAATCATAAAAATATGCTTAGAGTTGAGGTTATGTACTTATAGCACGAGTGAAATGTGAGCCAACATGTATTGATTAAAATATTATATAACCAAAGAAATAAAACAAAAGGCTGAGCATTTGAGAAGAACAGAAAGGAAGTCAGACAGAAAGCACTTGTCACTAATCCCTGCAGCTGTCCAAGTCATCATGCTGTCCTCCCTTGTGACAGTTTCATTATCAGAGCTGGTATGCAACACAGGAGTAATTTGGCCTAATGATCTCAGCCGCCTTCCACACCTCAGGACAAGTGAGTGTGGCTGACATGAACAGATGGGGAAGGGGAGGGAGAGAGGAAGGGAGGACACTGGAGGAAGTATATATTAAGGAAAGAACATGAGAATAAAAAACTTTCTAAGTTATTACTTAGAGTTCCTCATGGGGGAGACAGAAACTATGCACCATAGTTTAAGTAATCCAGCATGTGTAAAATATTTTTTTTGAAGGGTTGTGCTAACCCTAACGGCAGCTAACTACAGTTAGATGTTACTTTAGCAACATGTAACGATAGCCTAAAGCTAACGTTATCTTCCAAAACGTATTAAATCACCTCGTAACTAGATTCACTGTCGTCAAACTGGTCTTATAACTTTTATGATCTTCTATCTTAAAGACAAGTCCAAATAGTTCCACTTTACTTGAGGTCAAGGATATTATTCATGACACAATTATAATGCTCTCATGACAGCCAAAGTGTTTTATTGTGTCATATTTTTCCTCGAGAATCATTATTACATGATTTTTGCTCACCCATATCATGCTGCTGAATGCTGTTCTTAGTGTTTATTCTATTTGTACCATACACTGTCTAACATTAGTTTGACCACCATGTTAAATTTGCAACTAGGGGGGTTAACACCCTGGACTGTGTAAAATCTAATATCAGCAAAGTATATAGAGCCCACCCTCTATCACACCTTGGACAGTCTGACCACCTCTCACTCTTCCTGACCCCAGCATACAGCCCCAGGATTAAAAAACTGAAGCCCACCACCAGAACTGTTGTGACCTAGCCAGAAGAGCATTTCTGCAACTAATGGCCAAAACTGCATAGCGCCCCTTTAAGTTTCTGGGGACTCACATCAGTGAGGACATCGAATGGACAATTAAGTCCTCTGCCCTGGTTAAAAAGGCTCAACAGTTACTCTACTTCTTACAGACACTGGCAAAGAACACACTGTCTGCAGAACTGCTCAGAGCCTCTTATCACTGCTGCACTGAAAGCGTTTTAACATACTCTCTGACTGCCTGGTATAGGAATTAAGACTGAGTGAAGGACAGTCTTTAGCCAAGAGCCATCGTTGAGCTGAACAAAATTATACATGTCCCCATCTTGCTGTCATGAACTATGTGTGCTATGTACAACCATTGCAATACTGTTTACATGCTATTAAAATGCTATTTATTGACTGGTATTTATTTACTTTTAGTACTTTTATATTCAGGTATGGCACAGCAAATTCCGTTGTACACAAGCTTGTGGAATGACAATACAGTCTATTCTATTCCATTATATTTTATTCCATTCTATTCTATTCCATTCTGTTCTATTCCATTCTATTCTAGTATATTATATTATATTCCATTATATTTTATTCCATTCTATTCTATTCCATTCTGGTCTATTCCATTCTATTCTAGTATATTATATTCTATTCCATTCTATTCTATTTTAGTATATTCTAGTCCATTCCATTCTATTCTAGTATATTATATTATATTCCATTCTATTCTATTTTAGTATATTCTATTCCATTCTATTATATTCTAGTATATTCTATTCTATTCTATTTGTGTTGCCCAGTGACATGGTGCTCAGCTTCATCAACAATAAGCATAGCATAAGTAACAATAACCAGGGCTAAAGAAGTTAAAAGAGCACTAAGCTGATTTGTCATTACACTCCTTTGACATTTTCACAATAGACAGTTTTAGATTGATGCAACAGAACCAGAGATATCATATTTTTTCTCTTTACTTATATTTATTAATTGTTTGTTTATCTCTAGAGTCTTTACATTTTTTTAGGGCTGACGTTTTAACACATGCCATTAATCTAAAAAAATGAACACTTATTACGTTATTTTTTATAATTATTATTATACCCAAAGTAATTATTTCATGACGATGCCTGCTCTGCTGAACAGCAAGTTTCCTCATAAAAAGCTTCCAGATGGAAGTTTTGATGAAACCAAAGTTGTGTGCACTTATTGCAGTGATGAACTGTTCTTCCACCGAAGCATGGCAAGTTTGAAGTATGACTGTGATTAACTTGATTACATTTTTTAATCGATTCTTTTCCTCTCCCCTTGCTGCTGCAACAATGTGAATTTCCCCATTAACGATTTTGAATCTTGAAGTTAATCCATTGATTCTTCATTCTTAAAGGGGACATATTATGCAAACTGTACTTTTGCATGGCTTTTCAGCATAAATATGTGTCTAGAGACCCCAAAGCTGTATTACTCCTATTTGTAATTACATTTTAAATATCTATAATAGTATCTCTCCTAGTCATTATTATATTCTCACTAGAGAGGTAATTCAAGATATCCACAATACCATTATAGATATCTACAACTTTGATTGTACACTGTAATAAATTTCATGTTAGTTTAACTTGGAAATGCAAGTTCCCTTGCTGCCTTGAAAATCGAAGTTCACTCAACTGGAGGACTGCCTTTGTATAAACTTAGAAATTGAAGTTAATGAGGTTGATGTAACTACAGTGTTCTAGTTTTGTTAAAGTTGTTCTTTTAGTTGATTTAACTTGTTATTACTTGGTTTAACTTCATACTTTAAGTTAAAACAAATAATGTACTTTCTTTAATAATGCAAGAAACCTTCCTTGCCTAGTATAAGAGACATACATTTCTGCTTTATTGCAACTCACAGTTTCAAGTTAAAACAGCATTACCACATTTATACTACTTTCCATTTCAATTTGAGAAGAGTTAAATTCCAAATTTGTTTCAATTTACATTTATTAGCTATCTTGACTAATAGTTGCAAGTTTGTTTTAATCATCACACTGAATTCTTGCAGTTCATAACATTTATTTTGAAGACAAAATACATAGCATTATCAGGGGTTTGGCACACCCAAATTGCTGTTTAACATAAACATGACATTTTACAGGCCATAATCCATGTCATATGTGGTCTTGAGTTGTTCCTGACATGCTGGAGAAATGAACGTGCATTTACTATATTTAACTTATTAACTAGGTTAATTGAAGACAGATGCAAACAGGTTTACATGTTTTAAACAGTGATGAACATGAATGTTCACAGCTGGCAGTGCAGACAAAGAGGGCAGAGATAGTCGCAAAAGCTAGATGGTGACATCAGGTTCATATAACTTGAAACAAACAAGAACAGTGTTACACATTCCTACATCTTAAAACTTGCCTTATCAGAACAGGTGCCCGTTTACACATCTGCATCACATGTCAGCTGGTAGTAAAGTAAGCAAAATCTGAGATAACAACTATATGAACAAGGACAATTTTGTAAATTGTTGATACCGAAAAGGCAGGAAGATTCTAACAGTTCAATATAACAGCATCCTCCTATAGTGGGTTGAGATATGTTTACTGGCGATATCTGAGCAGTCTATTTCTGAGGCCATGGATTCTTGCTGAGCACTGGTCCGGTTTTATGTTCATGATGACCCTCTGAAGGAACTCAAAGGAGTACTTCATATTACGGGGGTACTCCAGGTTAAGGCAGTAGATTGTGCCCATCAACATGGCAAAGCCTGTTGGCACATCTCTGAGATCATGAAGGATGATCTTCTCCTCTACTACCACAGCCACATTGAAGACTTCCAAAGGAAATGCATCATCCAACGTGCCTTCGTGTCCAATCAGCAGTCCAACCTGCAGTCCTTTCATTACCACGTTGAGGGTTTCTCCATGGGCCTGAAGATATACAAAGACAGTTATTGACTGTCACAGATCACACTACTTTGTACCAAGTTGTTGGGGGGAGTATCGATTCGTGGATGCATGCAACAAATATGGATGAGTAAAATATTTTTCCAGTCCCTGTTCCTCAACAAAATAAATACCTTAATTGAAATATTAAGTGCTATTTGTTCATGATTCAAGTAAACTAAGTCAAACCTTTACTGAACATTCATTATATTGTTATTGATTTATCGTCCAGTCCTAGTTGACACGTACAAAAAATGCTGACTAATCAAGTTGTTCTCATACCTGCAAACTCAGAAGGCCTGATAAAGGTGACACATCCCCCCCCCCACCCCCCCGAGAAGAAAATGAAGGGAAAACCACATTTTCCTGGTGCTAAAACGATACTTTTAAAACGGTGCCTGAACTGAAAGATTTATATATATTTCAAATTCAATAATATGGCAGCCCCCTTGTTGAAGATCTCTGCACTAGCCTATATACAGTCGCTTCATTGTGTGTGTGTGTGTGTGTGTGTGTATATAAACATACACACAAACACACACACACACACACACACACACACACACACACTACGCAACATGAGACACTCTTCAGATTTTTTTTCCTCTGCATTGAGCACCATGGTGTCAGGACAGATTAATAGTATATATATTTCTATAGTTAATTGCGATTAATCGCATGTTTTATCACATGATTAAAATTATATTATTTTACATTTCAGAACAGTTTTGAAGTACATATTAACAATGGAAAGCCATTCTTACCAGTGTATCTATATTGGGAATCAAATGAATGCAAAGAAAGTGACTTTATGAACTTGATTTTAAGATTTGTATTTGTTTATTATATATTTAATCTAGTCACACATTTGAATTTAACAACAACTTTGAATGCACCACAAGGCTGTAAATTACCAATTTCATGTAACGCACCGTCTGTTTTTCCGACAACAGCAGCTGCAGATTGTTACATCCCGGTGTCGGAATCCTCTACAGTGAAATACAGTCACACTTTACACCGTTTAGAGTTAGCTGTCAGCATTGTAACCGTGTTTACTCCAGCTACTAGCTAGCGGTAGGCTAACGTTAGCTGCTGTCGAGTATAGTGTTAACTAGTGTCACATGCAGCGATGTTTCTGTTGCCTGTAACATCCATTTTCAGAGCATCAGAGAGAAGTGCAGGCATTTAAGTGGCACCTAAATATGTGTTGCTATTCGGTCCGGTAGATAACGATCATTAAGTCACCGGGTCTCGGACCCCTCCCCCCTAAATAAAAACTCTTCAGATCTAAACAATTCATGTGGATGACATTTTCCCATTCAAAACGGCGATTTTCGCCGGAAAGCAATTAAGTTTGGAGGTATGTGTTCTAGAGATTTTTACATTTGACTTTTTAAAGGCCTATGGAAATCCTGTCAATGTCAGGATTCTATGGTGTTTGCAAAACTATATATATACACACACACACACAGTATATGTATTGTTATCACAGGGATTATTTTGAAAAATTATTTCACTATTGTAGTATGAATTAGTGTGCTTTTACCTGAATCACATTTCAAAATAAAGTGTACTGTATTTAACTGTATACTGTGAAATGTGTAAATACAATGTCACTTACATCACACATCCTGATTATGTTGGAAGAATCCTCTGAAAGATAGCAGGGAAGACCAAGTAGGGCAGCAGTTCTTTTGTTTTGGTTTGTGTCCTGCACACAAAAGTAATTAGATTAGTAGTATGCACATTACTAATGTAATATTAAATGAGAATCCTAGTTTTAGTAGACATTAATAGGGATGCTTTAATATGACATGTACCTCCTTTTGAAGACACTGCAAAACACTGCTCAGGGTCTGCCTCCTGCTTGATGCAACAGCAACTTTGTACAGCTCCAAAAGCTTTGGCATCATGGCATCTAGTCCATCCTACTCTACCAGGTCTTTAGTGACAATTCTTCTGAACTTAGCTAAAACAGACAATGACAAAACGGCAAGAAAAATGGCTTGAGTGAGGGAAATTGAGAGAGTGAGATAGAGCCATAGGGGAGAAACACAAAGGAGTCACAAATATGAGTGCAACAAAGTGCATGCATTCTGACATCATAAATGTTAAAGTAACAAAATACAGGATTTCTATGTTGTACTGAGCTGGAGAAGGATTACCTGTCTCTCACTAAACAAAGCAGGCCATCTGTTCATGACTGCAGAGATAAGTGGTTCATCACCAATGATCTCTTGTCTTCGCTGCGAGAATGTTGCAACCATCAATTCATCCAGGAGCTGTAGATCTGGATCCCTCTTCTGCACTTCGAGAAGCATGGACTCGCGATCCTTCTCTGATTTGTCAGCAGTTTGTCCCTCAGGTGGCTCTGGCAAGTAGTGGATCTCTCCCTTTTTTGACTTCTTGACTGGCTTGCTGTTTCCCTCTCCCCGTTTCCTTTTATTTACAAGAACTTCAGGGCATCCAGCTGCCATCATCTTCTGTCGGTAATTGCCCATCTTGAATCTCAAGCTGAATACCATCCTTTACCCGACCCTGGCTCCATGAGACAAGGGTGCTTTGCAACAAGAGCTTTGGCTACACTTTCATAGTGGTCTTTACTTGGATAAGCCGTGATTTTGGATATGATATCAGCTAGTCTATCCAGTATTTCACTCTTCACACTCTTTGAGATGACCATCACAGTTCCATCTTTGGCATGAGCATCATTTGCTGCCCTCAGCTGAAGATCAACATCATGTGAAAAAGCTGGAATGACAAAAGGGTCAAGCCACTCTGCTGAATCAGAACTATTCGGGGATCCAATGCTTGCAGTATCTAATGTTGAGTCAGAAACTGGTTCAGAAAAGGTAAACACAACTTTCAGGCTCGTTCCATTGGTAGTTCTTTTATGTCTGTCAAATTGCAGAGCTCATTCCCAAAGTCTGGATCTTCAAACTGTAGGATGAAGGTTCCTCGGAGGCCCAGACAGTTGCGCAGTACAACACATAGCTCATCAACGGAGGGGGGAACATTCTGTAGGGTGACGCGCCTTATTTCCTGAGGTGAGACAATTACTCGGAGAAGCATCCTTGAGATATAGCTACTCTGGATGGTGTTGCCCTGGCCTCCAGCACCACTGTTAGAAATTTAGGAGTTATCTTTGATCAGGATATATCCTTTAATGCCAATCTAAAACAAACCTCAAGAACAGCCTTTTTTCATCTTCGTAACATTGCCAAAATTAGGAATATCCTGTCTCAAAACGACGCTGAAAAACTAGTCCATGCATTTGTTACTTCCAGGCTGGACTATTGTAATTCCCTACTGTCAGGTTGCTCAAATAAGTCTCTTAAGACTCTCCAGCTGATCCAGAATGCTGCAGCGCGTGTTCTCACAAGAACTAAGAAAAGAGATCATATTTCTCCTGTATTAGCTTCTCTGCATTGGCTTCCTGTTGAATCCAGGATTGAGTTTAAAGTCCTTCTCTTGACCTACAAAGCTCTAAATGGTCTAGCACCATCATATCTAGAAGAGCTCCTAATACCCTATTGTCCCACTAGAGCACTGCGCTCCCAGAATGCAGAGTTACTGGTGGTACCTAGAGTCTCTAAAAGTAGAATGGGAGCAGAACCTTCAGTTATCGGCTCCTCTCCTATGGAACCAGCTCCGTCTGGGTTCGGGGGCAGAAACTGTCACCTCATTCAAGAATGAACTTAAAACTCTCCTATTTGATAAAGCTTATAGTTAGGGAGTGAGGAGTTGCAGTGTTCACCTAACTGGCCCAACTGCTTCTCTTCATAATTGTTAGATTAATAATACATAACAAAGTAGAGGGAGGCAGGCCAGCCAAGCCAGATCCGGCGAGGGGAGAGTTCTAAGCCCGAAAAAGCTACCTCTCCTTATGACCTGTCTCTCTTAGTTACCTGTTATAGTTACGCTGTTATAGTTCTAGACTGCCGGGGACTTCCTTCCTTTGACACACTGAGCTGCTCTCTCCTCTCCCTTTCTATTACTGTTACTATTACTATTACTATTACTATTTGTGTGCAGCCCGTCCCAGAAATGCTTGTTACTAATCCTAGCTTCTGGGGAATTTACTCCCCGGAGTCCTTATGCTTTTTTCCCCCAGCGTATTTCCTTGGAGAACGTTGGCACCAAGATCCTGGTTGCAGCTGTCGCTGTGGTCCTGCTGCACTCCCTGCTGAGCTCAGCGATGCCCTGCAATGTCATGCTGCGTCCTGCTGAACCCTGCAGCTTCCCGCTACATCCAGTCACTGTTCCATTATTAATGTGACTACTATCGCCACTGTTCATCACACCCCCAACCGGCTCGTCAGACACCGCCTACCAAGAGCCTGGGTCTGTCCGAGGTTTCTTCCCAAGAGGGAGTTTTTCCTCGCCACTGTCGCACTGCTTGCTCTTGAGGGAATTACTGGAATTGTTGGAATTGTTGGGGCTTTGTAAATTATAGAGTGTGGTCTAGACCTACTCTATCTGTAAAGTGTCTCGAGATAACTTATGTTATGATTTGATACTATAAATAAAATTGAATTGAATTGAATTGAGGAAGCAGCAACAGCTGAAACACAGAACAAACAAGAAAAAAACATTTACAGAAAATAGTGTTTGAAAATGAATCTAAGAAAAAAGTTAACAGCAGGTGCTGAATGCATGGCATTGTACAATAAAATGTGTATGCTGTATGCATGTGCATTGGTCCAGCAGTCAGTATCCTGTTCCAAAGATTAAGAGTGTGTTTAAATGTAAGACAGTCCTCCCTTTCTCAAACATTACCTTAATGTAACATGAAGGTCCTTGGAGAGATGAGTAGCTTTCCTTCAAAGGGGTATGCAGCAAGGGGGATGTGGTCATTCAGACTGTCAGGATCAACAACCACAGTTACTGCAGGGTCCTGTTTGGAAAGTTGGAAACACCTAAGATGCTCCAGGAAGGCAGCTGTGAATATTTCCATAATGAATGAGATGCATCCATCCACTACACAGATTTCCAGCACTCTCCCAAAATCTGGCAGTCCACTTGTTTTTCCAAGTGAGAGAACCATTTCTTTAGAATATTTTGTCCCATTTAAATAAGCAATGCAGGTGAGTGAAACACTGTCCAGACCTTCAAACTTATACCATATAGCTTCTCTGACAGCAGCATCTAAGATGCCCACAGACACAACTGATACTCTCCCAGTCTCAATGCTTGGCTTGAAAATAGTTGGCATCTCTAAATAATATGCCAACATCAGTTGATGTCTTGTGGCCAAAGTGTGCAGAATATTTTTGAAGTTACCTGCATCACGAACAACCTTTTTAAAGAATGAATGTTTTGCCTCAAATCTTATTGTCCAGAACTCAATTAGTGGACCAAATTTCTTGATCAGCACAGGATAATGTTCAAGATAATGATGCTTAGGGCGTAACTTAGTACCAGGAAATATTTCTAAAAGCAACTGTCTGTGGTCAGAGATTTTGGCTTGTAGGTAGCACAGAGTTTCTGTTGTGAATGTGGAGCTGGATAACAGCTCCACAATGTCTTTCAACTCAAGGACCAGAGACCACGTTTTTTCACTCTCTGGAATACAGTGACCAATCAACAATGGAAGAAATCTCAGAAGCGCCCAGTTTTCGTGTCCATTGCCACCTATAGTTCTATTTTTTGAAAAGTTTGTATGTATTGTCTGAGGTCTGTTAGTTTTGTCAAAGAACTGAAAGGGCAATGATGCAATTCTATCATTAAGTTCGTTCAATGTAAAATACCTTTTAACAATCAGATCTGACAAACATAGGCAGAGTTCCACAGGTACAATTCCTTCCAACAAATCGTGCAGAAAATCCGGTGGAAACCCCTTTGCAGGATGAAAGTGGACAAGTCTTCTTAAAGGACAGTCTTTCTTCAAACCATCAACACAGGAGGCATCAGTTGTCTTAAGCACATTAACAGCTTCATCATACAATTCTGGTGTTCTTAAAGTAAAAGTCCCACTTCTGACATCATGCTGCTGGATATCTACATGGTTAGCCAGACAAAATCTGCAGAATTTCTCAACATTGAAAGACTCTTGGTATCCAGCAAGTAAGTGTGCACCCAAGTTATCTGCAGACACATACAAAACAGTACCTTTGATATAGGATCCAAGTGTTTGTACAAATACACCGGTTGTCTCTAAATGCTGAAGATCTCGAATCAGTGGCTCCAAAACCCTGCTGTAACCATATTGTTTAATGTGAACAGTTTTGCACGTGGCTACATAAATTGATGATAATGTTGATCTAAGTCTTATGGGTAAATTGGCTATCACCCAATATATGCCACACACTTTGTGTTTCTTTTTTGAAGTCCCTAATGCATTACAAATTTCAAAATCGTCTATGTATAAGCCAAGAGCTATACTCAATTCTGCAGTGAGAAGTTTGTTTTCCTTAAAGTATTCACCATCTTGATATGAATGGTACTGACCTTCCTGTTCTTTGGATCTCTGTAATGTCTGAAGAATCTCACGTCTTTCCAGTAACTTACTTAACAAATCTAAAATAGGAACATAAACAAATGAGTGTTTTTTTTCTTGTTCATTTAACACATACTCAACTGGTTCAATAACTGTAAAGTTATTTCAATAAAATTAATGCCTTTTGTGCTCGGTCCCCAAAGGTCCCTGCCTTGAAAGAAATCTGAGTGGGTTCAAAGATTGGATTTCATCAGACAGTGATGTTACAACAGAGGCATCAGCTACATAGTTGTTTTCCTGCAGAACTTTTTCTATTATTTTCTTGAGATTTTGATGAGCAGTTTCCCCAATGTCAAATAACTCATCAACTACTTCCTGTATGGCTGAATTTGAAACATGCAAAATTGTTTGCATGCGGAGAAACAAAGATGCCAACTGATTTTTAATAGACTCTCCATTATCAAGGGCAAGTGCAGCCTCATGTACAGTGTCATATGAAGGTAATACCTCACTATGAGAGACAGAATCTTCTTCTATAACTTCATTTGTGAGTGTAAGGTCTAAACAAAGCTCTGGTCTTAAACTATTTAGGGTGGAAAACTTATGACAGCGACTTCCATGAGCAGTAAATGTTGACAGTACACTAGACTTGAAAGTGCAACCCACAAATGGACATTTAACTGATTCCCTGTTCTTCAAATGAGTCTTCAAATGAGCAAAATATTTGTTAATGTTACTGGGCTCTGAGAATGTGCACAAATCACAGCATAACTTAGTTACAATTTTAAGTCCTTCAATTGCATGGTCTTTCAAATGTTTGTTAAGTTTGGTTTGGGTTTGAAATGTGTTGAAACAGTCTTCATATATACAGACAAAGCCTGAAGACCTCCGATGATGTCCATGACGCTCTTTGTAATGCTTTATTATTATTCTTTGGTCATTGGAGGAAAACACACAAAACTTACATTTCCACTTCATCAACTGGACATCAGTTACTTACTGAAATCTGTAAAAAAAAAAAAAAAAAAAAAGTTAATACAATGTGTTACAAAATATTTACCTATATAGTTATTTCATAAATGCTTAATGATTCATCTTTTAAAACGTTAGTTGTTTTTTAAATGTATTTTCTATGATAAAATGATTGTGAAGCAAAACTGCTCGACTTTCCCTAGTTCTAGCTTCCACATTCTGAGGATTTGCTACATTTTGTCTAATGTTAGTAATGGTTATTTTTACTTACTGACATGAGAAAATATTTTTTTTAGTTGACAGAAATGATTGTCCAATACATTCTTCCTAACAGTGGATCTCTAATTAATACTTAAACAAATGCAGTATAAAGCAACTACTCGGCTCAAATTATGACCTTTATGATTATTAAAATATTCAGTTTGGGTTTAGTTATGTTAGTGTAGCTGCTGTTTTTCTTGCAAACTGTTGATTCTTATTTAATTGTATTACATTATAAACTAGACAAAATACAGAACAGTATCACCAAACTGTACTGGTTTCCATTAAACTGTGGCATCTATGATGCTCACCTTTGTCATCCTCTCTAATAAATTGAATTTATATAGCACTTTTCATAGACTCAAAGTCGCTCTCTGTGCTGCTATTGTGAACACACACAACGCTGGTAAAGGGAGGAACGACTGGCTGTCTCAGCCTATAAGTATACCGTCTATGGTGAATAGCTAAATAGTCACAAGTATTTTTTACTTATAGACGTTGGTTTCAAGTTAATCAAGACATGGAAAGCTCTGTGTGTGTGTGTGTGTGTGTGTGTGTGTGTGTGTGTGTGTGTGTGTGTGTGTGTGTGTGTGTGTGTGTGTGTGTGCCATAGAGGCAGCTCCAGCTCGTTGACTGCAGAGGGAGCAAAGTCACTGCTTGTTAAAAATGTGTTTGGATAATCCCGCTAAAAAGTGGAAACAAAAAAAATGTCTGCTCAAAGTTAGGTCCCTCACCTGCTATCCTCATTCTCAACTGCTCTGCATTTTCCAAAGTAAATGCCAACATAAAATCCACTATACAATTTTAATTAATTTCGCTATGTTATGGTCAAAATAAAAAAAAACACAGAGAGCGAACAAAGCACGGGTAACATTACAGTAACAACAATGTTACTTTGATCCTTGACTATGGTTAACTTTACCACTAATATTAGTGGATGCCTGCGCACTAGCTAAATAGCTAGCTAACGTTAGCTACCTCGTGTTCGGTTGGTGTAACTTTAGGGGTGTCAGGTTTCGGTGTTGTATGAAATAAAAAACTAATATTGACGTTACGTTATAAATTTAACAAATTGGCAACTCATTTGTTACTTTATATCCAAAGCATGAAAAAGGGTGACTGATGATGTTGGGTGGGGGCGGGTAACTGCTCGTCAAAGACACGAATTTAGCCTTTTCAGGCCGTTAAAAAGTTGACGTAAATTATGTTAACAATGTTATTACACTACAATGCCTAAGGTAATAGTAAACTATTTGACTAAAAACATGAATTACACTCACCTTCTTGCGCTACCGTTAAGCTCTCCACTCAGACAGAAAGTAGAACCAACTGAGGAGGATGCAGGATGGCGCGTTGCTCGCTCCGCCTCGATTCACAAGCCGTTGACAGGTACTCCCTCCGCCGGTGGCACTAGTGCTTTGTTTTCCACAACATGTGTTATATTTTAGTTGAAATTTGAATACATCACTTATCTGCGGTGTATAATTAATTTATTGTGTCCATGCTTTAACTTTGCCGTGGAAGAAGTCACGTTATTTTAAACTCGAAAGGCAACTCTTTTTTGTTGCAACACACACACACACACGCTCTTTTCAACTGATAACTTAACTTACATACCCAAGTTCAATCAACACATACATATCTGACAAAAAATTCAAATAGTCGACCCAATGAATACATGCAAGTTTAACTTTCAAAAACTCTTAAAGTTTAGTTCAAAATCCACAACTTGTATAAGCTCGTTCAGTTAAAAATAAGAAATAAGTGGACATAACTAAATGGGTCTGTAATTATTTACAGTGTAGTAGTCAAAACTAAATTTAAATTCCTTGATAGCAAGACTAGATATTTATTGCCGTAATTCAATTCTTCCTAATAAAAAAGAGCATTTCAGATACCCACAACGACATTCTTCCTATCCAGAATGAACATGTTGGATATCTGCAATATCATTTTTACTAGGAAGAACTCCAATTTCAGATATCTACACTCCAATTGTTACTAGCCCAATTTTAGATTTTAGATATAGGTAGTTTGCAGTACTGCTCCATGCTACCATTTTAGTAATGGTAATAAATGCTATAATCTTTAGCGTGGATCCAATTAACCCTAGATAGTGCATGCCATGATGTTTCAAAACAAATCTATGAGGAACACAAATGGTTTTGGCAACTTCTTGAACTGCACTAACAAAGCAATCAAGCATAAATCTAATGTATTCTTGACTGCATGTTAAAATAGAAGTACTTCAAAGGTGAGACGCTGAAAGTGAAAGCAGGTCATTAGCGGTATGTGGCTGATGACATTTTGAGGACAATTATTCTCCTTAGTTGAATTGTAAAAGGGAACTGAAGGAGCTGAAAGACTGATCTTGTAAGAGATGAAGCTTTAGAGACTCGTCAGGAGCAGTAGGATTGCTGTGAATTGAAACTAGAGAGGAGATGATAAAGCAAATTAATGAGAAACTGTGAGGGAGGCGAGGATGGCTCAAAGTGGCATACCTGTGACTCATCTTAACTTCTGCAGTTCATTCATTCCATTAGCTCTGATTTTCTGACCACCAGCCAACACGTCACTTCTGTGTGTAATTACATAATGCATTATAACACAAGGAAATGATACTACTGCTGTCAGATTCCTTCTTTAACAGCAGCAGCCTGCTTACAGTTGTTTGTCTTCACTGCTACAAGACTGTCTACAATTACATACAGTATACAAGTGTTTCTTCTACTCCTATCTTGCTAATCCAGTATAATGATAGAGGGCTGCTTTTCACCTCGACACATCTACTCACCCATTATGCAGAACAAGCCATGGTCCAATTACCCCACAGGTTAAAGGTGAAGCTTTTTTACTGGCTGGATTAAACAGAGGTAAATGACAGCATGGAATTCAATCAGCCCCGGTTGCATGATAAGAGCCTCTTGTAAATATCATCATCTGTCATCATGATGTTTGAGTGTTTAGGGTCAGTTACGGCAGTTGGAATATGAAGTGCCATAAATGAGTCTTTCTGATATGCTCACTGCTCTTGAGGAGATGAATCCTTTGGTTAAAAATAAGTTGAATGTAAAGTGACAGGCAAACATGTTCCTTTTACTTTTCAATATTCTGTGTCTTTCTGCCAGCTCAACCACCGCCCCATCCTGCTATCAAACTAGATGCCGAAGAGTCTACAGCCATGCTAAAAGTAAGGGTCCACAGTTTGTTTGTTTTCTGTTACCGAGACATTTTAAGGCCTCATTTCTTTCATTAATTTCTTTTGTTTACACCTCTGCATTGGTCTTTGTCAGAACTGGTTAATGCTTAACTGCACCTGAGTTGCTAGAGGTATCGGTTGGTCTCAGCTCTGTCAATTGCCACTTAGGCACCTGGTCATGCTATAATGAGATTCACAGGCTGTCATACTTTATTGGCTGGGTCCACAGAACTCAGTAAATAATATATAAAATATCAAGCTTCGGCGAAAATACAGTTAATTCACGCATGTTGTGGTAAATTTGCAGCCTATTTAGTTTTTGGGGTAAATGTTACAGAAGATGTTCACCTTTGGGGTAATTTGACCATGGACTGGTTTTGGGGAAGGTGTCTCTATTGAAGGTGTTGATGTGTGTCCTGTGTTGTGTTTATAATGTTGCTTACACATGTATGTGTATGTGTGTTTTTAGATATCCTGCTGCAAATCAAATTTCTTTTCTAAGGATAAATAAAGTGGAACTTGAACTTGAAATGCACAGGTGTAAATAATTAAATGATTGATGGCTGAATTCCATTTAGCTGTTTCAGGGTCCTGGTATTCATGCTGGCTCGCTGTCACACTGTCATGTGAACATCATTAAAGTTATAAGTAACACCTGTGCTTTTATGCACATCTGGCTGTAAGCTTGGTGATCTAGTGCCCAACTGCAGGGCAAGTTGACAAACTACTGTAGCATATTCTTTTTCTAGTCAGCCACAACAGCACTCCGAGCTCTGAGCTTGTTTCCTAACTGCCAGGTACCCCGCAAGATAGCTTGGTTGCTAACCAGACAATAAGTTAACAGTTAGTTCAAGGGATTTATGTGTAAAAGGACTTCTGTCTGAACTGTCTGCAAACCAAGCCTCTCTGGTGGAGCGGAAAAAAACGGGAGGGTGCAACACGGCAAATTTGAAAGCTTCTCAATTCTTGAGTGTTGTAAAATGGTTAAATTTAGCACTGTGTCACAAAGGGTATCAGTGCAAACATTCTGAGACTACGAGTAACCTAGAACTGCATTTACATTTTCATTTACATGGGCTGTACTTTTATGTATTTCACAGAATGGATTGCCAAGGGGAAAATTGTAAAAAAAGATATGCCTAAAAGAGCACGCATACCACCGAAGAAGATGAGACTGTATGAACCAGACCCCGGCTCACCCAAAGATGACCAGGATGGTAATTGAATCATTGTCATTTTACTGCACATCTTTTTAATGTAATGTTATTTCTTTAAATAAATATTTCTTAATTTTAACTTATTTTGGATGATTTTATGATAATAATCTAACAATATATTTAGTTTCTAGGATTAGGGCCACACTACCTGAAAGCCTAAATTAATTATAAATACAAGTTAAAAAGCTACTTGATTTGCAGCATAGAAAATCCTTTGAACCTAGTTATTAATATTGAAATCGTTGGACTTTTTCATGTTTTTTTTTACAACATCCACATGCACTAGTTGCTGATGAATTTAATAACTGAATAGACAGCAACACACACCATTTGCTTGGTTTCCTTTGTGGTGCAGGGAATTAAATCCCCCAAAGATCCATTCAAAAAGAGAGAAAATTCCCACACACACCTTTCACCTCTAAATAGTTTGTCAATGTTTCAGTCATGGGTACTTTCTGAGGCTGAACAATTAATGGCATTTGCAATAATATCGCAATATGTTAAAACGCGACTTCCTAATCACAAAGGCTGTGATTTGGTCACTTGACTTGTGTGGGACTATTTTGGTTTAAAAAAAGATGATGATGCGCAGCTTCAGGTATTGTGCAAAACCTGTCTTGCTAACGTTGCAACATCACAGGGTAACACTATGAACCTGTATCAGCACTTAAAAGAAACGCAAAGCCATCTACGACAGTTGCGTGGCTAAAATGCCGAACACCAGGCATCACTCACCAAAATGTTTGAAAGCGTAACGTTAACCCCATATGAACGTACTTTAAAACGGAACGAGGACATTACCCAAACTCCAAAGTCAGTGGCGCTAGTCTAAAGTCAGTAGCGCGTTATTCAGATGCTATTTTAGGGGCGCATGCTTGGCCATAATGTAGCGTGTGCATAACGCGCATACACTTTGCTTCTCTCATCTAAACGGATGCAGCACTTCCCATTTTTGCAAACCATACATAATAACAAAGAAAAATATTACTGAAAATGTGCTTCAGGTGTTTGGATAGGTCAGGAGGCACTTTACAGTACAGTCCTCAAAAAGTCCCAGCATTCTTTGTGGCTTGTTGTGTTTTACACAACATTTCCATTAATCATGGATGTGTTGATGACATAAATGAGGAAATATTAGAGGAATTAAGCAGACGTGATGTTGAACTACGGCAGGATTGGACACTCCGGCGGGATCTGGTCCGGGAGTGGCATAATGCGCGATGCGCTCCTGGTGGAGTGGGTGGACGGAGATGGAGTGGGGGGAGGAGGAAGGGGCACAACAGGAGCAGGTGGTGCGTTTGGAGGCCCACGCTCCATGGCTGCAGCAATCCTCTCCAGACTTGAGGAGATGCGCCCGAGAGGAGCAGCAACATCGCCACCCGGTCAAGACGGGCATTTATTACTTTGCCGAATCCAGAACAGCTCCCGCTGGCGTGCGCCAGGCAAATCCGCCGTCATAATAGCAATCCGCCATGGAACAAGCGCGCCTGCTCTTAAAGGGAATGTGAGATGACGCTCTGATTGGTTATTTTCACGTTACGCCTAAACCACACCTAGCTACTTCAGACCAACCCATTTTAGATTTGCGCGTGGTGCAAGACTTATTTATCCTGCCGGTATCATAGCAACAGCGCCCAAGATCCGCCCACAAAGCTACTTGCGTTTCATACTTGCGTTTCACATCGTTAAAATAGGGCCCTGCGACCTTCCGTTTACATTTTTTGTGTAGCTTTTTGTATGGCGACCTAACTAAAATGTGCGCGGGAGGGCATGTTGTGCCACTTATCCAGTGTGTGTATTAAAGCCGTGAACCCAAGCTTGGTCACCGTACTAAGGGGTATCCTGTCTTTGGCTATAAACTCCGTTACTGCTTGAGTATATTCCTCCTTCCGTTTTGAAGTATATTCATATGTTAGGCTGGGCTGTCCAGATTCAAGAGCAGACACAGAGAAAAAGGTCGGAACAGGTATTGAGGTTTATTGAACACAATGATGCAGGAGCTTGATATCCTCTGGGGCTGAGAGCGGGCAGACAGGTGAGAGGCAGGTACAAAAAAAACAAGTTGGCTCAGGTAGGCAGACTGGGCTTCCAAGTAGGAATCTGGACACAAAAGAAAACACAAAAAGTTAAAACAAGGCTTGCAAAAGGAATACAAAAAGTCTTCTTTCAAAAACACTGAGGCTGGCCGTAGCGAATGTTACCACTTGGGTGAACTGACGATCTGGCAGAGACTGGTTGGAAGGCCGGGTTTAAGACAGGAGTGGTGATTGCTGGATGTGATTCAGGTGAGCAGGAAGCCACAGGTGTCCTGACGAGGAGGGAGAGGGAGCCAGGAGCACCACCCCCACTCAGCATATGACAGACAAGACTAACAACAAGGGAGAGGGGAGAGGGAAAACAGACATCACCATGACATCATATGAGTTTGGCTTTCAAACATTTCGGTCAATGATACCTGGCTGATGGTATTTTGCTTACTTGACACACTGGTGTTCAGCATTTTAGCCATGCAACTGTCATAGATGGCTTTTGTGTTGTCTTGTTTGTTCAAATTCTGATACAGGTTCATAGTGTTGCCCTGTGAGGTAGCAACTTTAGCAAGATAGGTTTTGCACAATACCTGAAGCTGCGCATCATTTTCTTTTTTTTAAACCAAAATAGTCCCACACAACTGCCTTTTTGGGACTTAAGTTTCCGCAGTGTCAGGTTCTGTCGAGCCTGAGGCCGTTGTACAACAGGTCAAGGCACAGTGTAGCGTTAGCATGCCAAGTGGATGCTTTCTCTGTAGAGTGCGGTCTGCTTTGCTCTAGCGAGTCACACGACCAAATCGCAGCCTTTGATATGTTTAAACATATCGCAATATTATTGCAAATGCGATTAATCGTTCAGCCCTAAAAGTGTGTGTGCGTGTGTGTGTGTGTGTGTGTGTGAGAGTGTGTGAGAGAGAGAGAGAGATCAGGGCAAAAACTGGACATTGACTATTTCCCTGGTAACAATTTAGTCAGGATTTTCCACACCATGGTTACAGTATGTAAGGGGAATTTATCTTTAATTTGTGCTTTCTATTATTCTTGCAGCCTACATCATGCGCTGTGGAACTCTAGATGGATGGACACCTGTGGAGAAGGCCAAGGTCAAAAAAGTCGTGATTACCAAATGCTGCATGAGGACCGCAAAGACGTGGACAATATACATTCTTGAAAGTAGCACACCAGAGAGGTGGACATATGAGTTCTTGCTGCAAATGTTCAGCGTCAGTTAGTGTAAACTGAAAGTGTCTGACAACATTATGGAAAGGATCACTACAGAGATAGACCTTTTAGTTAAGGAGTAAGATCCTTCTTAACATTCAATAAAGGGTCCATTTGTTGAAAGTTTCCTTTATTTTTTTTATTTATAGATATATAAATATATGACTCATATATTGCTCAATATTAGCTCTGGTACTGCTCATTTTCTTTTCCTAAGGAGAACAAAATGAGCCATTTACGAGACTGAGCAAGTTATCTCCATGACGTCTCAACTATGACTCCTGCTAATATTGCTCTGTCTCAGTTATTTCTCCTAGTGAATTTTAGGAGCAACATATAAGAAATGGGTCAGACAAAAATGAAATAAAAACGAGGCTGAACTGAGAGTCACAGTTGTGTCTCCTGAGCTGTAGAATAGCAACCATTGAGCAATAAAATTTTCCTCTGGGCTTTCCCGCAAGGTTGGAGACGTGCTGATGTGCTACGGACCTGCTACGGTAAGCACATTGTCTCATTTCCGGTGCTTCTCTGTGTCCAGAATGCTAATTTTGCTGCTCTAGCTGAACTCAGTCAACTTTGTTTTATTCTTCATTAGCAGTGAATTACTCGCTTTACTACACTAGTTCTACTCAAGCACTTGTAGTTTCTCTTCTCTTACAGCGACTGTCTCGTGAATCTCACAGTTGTTTACATGCTATTAGCTCTGTTAGCTACTTCAGTTTAGCCATTAGCAATGGCTTCTTTCTCTCCCTCTTCTGCTCTCTCTTGCTCTGTGTATCAACTGTTTAGCTATTCCTCTCCCTCCTTTAGTGTTAATGATACATGGTATAAATGTAGTTTATTTGCTGCTCTGGAGGCGAGGCTTAGTGAATAACAGGCCCGGCTCTGCACCATGGATTAAAAATCGTATGCTTCTGTAGCTAGCCAGCAGCACCCTTAGCGTAGAGCTGACATAATATAGCTTCTTCTAGCAGTTCTCCGGGAGCCCCGAGTGTTAAGTTAGATGTGTGATCTTAACAAGTTGTACATATTCAGCTGCGTACGTTAGCTGGCAACGCAGCGATCAGCTGATAATTGTCGGCCAGTAACATTAACAGTAATGTAAAGTTATAACGTATCAGCTGTTTCTGCCTTGATCTGATGTATATAATCCATCTCTTTAGGGACAAACGAGGACTAGAGGTCCCTCATTTTTAAAGCAGAAACGTAAAAAAGAGAGGGGTCAAAAAAAAATACATAGAATTAATTAATTGAAAACATTGAAAAGAAAGCAATAACAAAAAGGAATATTAAGATACTGTAATGTTTTCAGGTAGTAGGAAGCTTATCCTCGCGTGACAAGAGCAAATGCAAGCAACAATCAATAAGATCACATTTATTTTTATTAAAATATCAAAAACGATGAAAGCATGAATGGATTTTTTGCGGAAAACAATAGGGGGCTGGAATGCTCTCCCCGGGTGAAATTCACAATTTTACAGAAGAAGAAGGGGTGAAATGTTGTGATCGTAATTTCCAGTAAGTGCACAACGGCTGTGCGCGATTGGAGACAACACTCCCCTGTCGAAATGTACACACTATGCAAGTCAGTACGTAGTGTACAAAGTGTACTGCCTGTTACGGAAATGCGTGGTTTAAGACACACTATGGTG
Organism: Perca fluviatilis; assembly: GCF_010015445.1. Lineage (NCBI taxonomy): Eukaryota > Metazoa > Chordata > Actinopteri > Perciformes > Percidae > Perca > Perca fluviatilis. Next base: position 280,672 of record NC_053116.1, read on the forward strand.
ACTGTCCAAAGGAAATATAGCTCTAAACTGAAGCCCGTGGTTAATCATCAACCCCTTCATGTTTCTAACAGTTTCTCCCCACTAAGTGACACACCCGCTGAGGAGCCAACTCTGGTATTGGGAGCTCCATTCTGAAAAACGTGAAGTTAGCGGTACCAGTAGCCATAGTCAAATGTATGCCTTGGGCCAGAGCTTGACTAGCCATGACGTACAGCTGCATGTCATCATTCCACTGCTTACTGTCAAGGTGGTGCCCAGTAAATGATGTGGAAAATATAAGTAAATGGCGTTCCACCAAAATGGAAGAATCCCGCTTAGACTGGCAAGACAGACTGAAAACATATAGGAAGGCCCTCAGAAATGCCAGAGCAACTTATTACTAATCAATAAAAGAAAGAAATACGATAAACCCCAGGTATATTTTCAGCACTGTAGCCAGGCTGACAGAGAGTCACAGCTCTACTGAGCCATATATTCCTGTAGTTCTGAGTAGTGACGACTTCATGTTCTTTAATGATAAAATTATAACAATTTGAGATCAAATTCATCACCTCTTGCCCTCTTCTTTTTCCAGTTTATCTTCAAACACAGGACCGCTAGAAACAGCTTTAAAACCTGACATATACACTCACCTAAAGGATTATTAGGAACACCTATAAGATTTCTCGTTAATGCAATTATCTAATCAACCATGGCAGCTACTTCAATGCATTTAGGGGTGTCGTCCAGGTCTAGACAATCTCCTGAACTCAAAACTGAATGTCAGAATGGGAAAAAAGTTGATCTAAGCAACTTTGAGCGTGGCATGGTTGTTGGTGCCAGATGGGCTGGTTTGAGTATTTCCCAATCTGCTCAGTTACTGGGATTTTCACGAACAACCATTTCTAGGGTTTACAAAGAATGGTCTGAAAAAGGAAAAACTTCCAGTATGCTGCAGTCCTGGGGGGCGAAAATGCCTTGTTGATGCTAGAGGTCAGAGGAGAATGGGCCGAGTGATTCCAGTTGATAGAAGATCAACTTTGACTCAAATAACCACTCATTACAACCGAGGTATGCAGTAAAACATTTGTGAAGCCACAACACGCACAACCTTGAGGCGGATGGGCTTCACCAGCAGAAGACCCCACCGGGTGCCACTCGTCTCCACTAAAAATAGGGAAATGAGGCTACAATTTGCACGAGCTCATCAAAATTGGACAGTTGAAGACTGAAAAAATGTTGCCTGGTCTGATGAGTCTCGATTTCTGTTGAGACATTCAGATGGTAGAGTCAGAATTTGGTGTAAACAGAATGAGAACATGGATCAGTCATGCCTTGTTACCACTGGGCAGGCTGGGGGTGGTGGTGTAATGGTGTGGGGGATGTTTTCTTGGCCTACTTTAGGCCCCTTAGTACCAATTGGGCATCGTTTAAATGCCACAGCCTACCTGAGCATTGTTTCTGACCATGTCCATCCTTTTTTGACCACCATGTACCCATCCTCTGATGGCTACTTCCAGCAGGATAATGCACCATGTCACAAAGCTCAAATCATTAGTGGGAATGCTGTTCAACAGTAGCCTGGATGCCAGCCGAACTTAGCCCCGCCCACAAAATTCGAGGTCGGGAAGTTCGGTCTGGAGTCGCTCCGTTGAGAAGAAATTATTGCCCGAACAGGATCTGTTCGGACCAATCAGATTGTCGGACAGATGATCAACAGTAACAGAATCAACCACGTCACCAAAGAACGCTTGGGTTGAATTTGTTGAGATGTGTAGATTCCACCATCGCGTCTGTTACAGAAGATATCGACAGCGCATTCATTTTAAAATCCTCAGCAGAGGAGCCTCAACAACTGCCCGAAAGCATGGTAGCGTTATATGGTGGAGCGAGATGGAGAGAGACTGAAGAGAGAGAGCGTTATATGGTGGAGAGAGATAGAGAGAGACTGAAGAGAGAGAGCGTTATATGGTGGAGAGACATAGAGAGAGACTGAAGAGAGGGAGCGCCCAGCGGCGCTAGAACAAAGCCGTGAATCAGAGAAATAAAACGTGTTTTCGCCGATTCATCTCTAGAAATGCGACTGTAGCAAGCATGTCACTATCACTAACGTTATCCACATTTATATTTACACGCAACAAATGATATATCTCCAGCCAAAAGGTCTAAAAGTCGGAAGTTAGAACGAATGCATTGTGCAAAGAGTGGTTGCTATGGAGACGATACACAGTGTTGAGTTCTGTTGACAGCTGAGTTGAGTTCCGTTGCTCTGATTGGATGTAGGTCTATCCAATGAATGCAGAGGCATTTTTTTTCCTGGTTCGGTTGGAACACGCCCCATAATCACAGCCCAATGGAGCGGTTTCAGACTCATATTCTGACTAGAATCTGAGTATGACCACGTCAGGCTAGTTCAACAGCATTCCAACTATTGTTATTAGTGGGAATGCTGTTCTACAGCATTCCCACTAATAACCTACAGACGCCAAACAAACTTTAAAATGTTCACAAAATATTCAGCTATCCGGCTTTATCTTTTCAGTTTGATATCTTTTACAGTTTTTGTGAAAAAGCTGTTTAAGTTTAGTGATCATTTCAGGAAATTTTATCGATTAAACAGAGTGTGTATTGCGCTGCTTAGAGTGGATGACATCATAGCTAGAGCACAGAGCCTTAAAAAAAATATCTTTGTCCCTTCTATATAAATTGCTCTCACGCCCACATTTTCTACTTGTCATACACAATTTATACATCAAAACGTAGGTATTTTTGTCTCGTTTCAGCCAATCTGCTCAGTTTTGTGATATATCTTATACTTTTCGCTCAGCAAGCTTCCAAATGACAAGAGTTTGAAATCTTCCTCCATTGGCTCCCATATTAAAAATGCTCCACAATTCCCAGTGAAACGCACAGCGAACCACTTTTTTAAATCGCTGATATGCCCACATTTTTAAGTTTATCAACATAAATTTTAATATCAGTTTGATATCTTTTACAGTTTTTGTGAAAAAGCTGTTTAAGTTTAGTGATAATTTCAGGAAATTTTATCGATTAAACAGAGTGTGTATTGCGCTTGCTAGAGTGGATGATGTCACAGCTAGAGGGTGAAGCTTCGAAAAAATTATTCTGTTCCTTGTCTGTAAACTGCTCTCACGCCCACAATATCTACTTGTCATACACAATTTATACATCAAAACGTAGGTATTTTTGTCTAGTTTCAGAATATCTGCTCAGTTCCATGATATGCCTTTTACTTTTGGCTGGTTGAGCTTCCAAACGACAAGAGTAACAAAACTCCCTCCATTCACTCTCCTGTATAACTTTCTTTGCATTTCCCAGCAAAACGCACAGCGAACCACTTTTTTAAATCGCTGATATGCCCACATTTCTAAGTTTATCAACATAAATTTTATACCGATACGTTCACAAAGGCCTTTTGGTGCTCAGGATCACATCATTTGACTGATAGCAGTTATAGTTTTGCCAGTCCGAGGCTTTGTTTGAGAGCTTGCTCTCAGTGTCTGAATGGCTGCGGTGTACTACAGGAGACATATTAAGACCAGGTGCTATCGTTATCAGATCAAAGAGATGTTTATAAATATGGCCACAGGCCCTTAGTAACCATGACAACCCTTTCACAGACAGTCTACTGATTACTCCAGGCTTGCTGTAGGAGTCAACTAACTAGACTAACTATGATCATCAGGCTATATCATTTGCGTTTCACTTCTGTCTGTCTGTCTGTCTGTTTGTCTGTCTGTCTCCTTAACTGTCTGTGTCTCCCTCCCTGCCTCTGTCTGTATTCCTCCCTCTTGTCTCCCTCTCTTTCTCTATGCCTCCCTCCTTCCTTCTTTCTTTTTCCTCCTTTTTTTCTTCCTTCCTTTAGTCTTCCTCCTTCCTTCTCTCTTGCTCTCCCTCCATCTCTCCTTCTCTCCATCCTTCTCAATCTCCATCCCCTCTCTTCCCTTCTCCTTCTCTCCTTCCATTTTTTTTTTTCCCCCTCTTTTTTTTTTTTTTTTTTTTTTTTTTTTTTTTTTCGCAATGGATATGGCTGATAATAATACAAAGTCTTTAAACTTTCAGCCTTTTTAGTCAATTTTAGTCAAAGTTGCTATCTTTCTTTTCCTCTCCTCTCTTTCCTCTCTCTCTCCTTCTCTCTTTATTCTCTTTCTCTCCTCTCTTTTCATCTCTTCTCTCCTGCTCTCCTTTCTCATCTCTTTCTCTCCCTCTCTCTTTCCTCTCTTTCTTCTTGTTGAGCCCCATTCTTTTCACCTAATATATTTCACATCTCATCTCAGCTAGATTGATTCTTTTTCGTTCTATGCAGTGTATATATCTGACAATAATGAAAATATTTCTTCTTTCAGCCTTTTCAACTTTCATCTTTAACAGTATTACAGTATTAATTTGTTTCATATTTCTGCATATATGAGTCATTATCAGTTAGAAAATCTACTCAGACCTCACAATGTTCTACATATTTTGTCATTATTCAACCTTTAAAGCAAACATTTCAGTTTAGCATAAACTTTTAACTTTTTAATGAAATTCATACTTATTAAACCGATTTCCACTTTTTCAACTATTCTCACTATTTCAACTTCTTCTTCGGATTTAAGCTATTCAACCAGTTTAGCTTTAGCAATTAAGCTATTCAGCATTCCCGCGCATTTTCTGCAGGAAATGCATTTTTGGGGGAATGCTGTTCTACAGCATTCCACCTATTGTTGTTCGTGTCGGCCATTTTGTTTATTGGGTGAATGCTGTTCTACAGCATTCCACCTATTGTTATTCGGTTCTTTATTTTTTAGTGGGAATGCTGTTCAACAGCATTCCAACTATTGTTATTCGGTTTTATTTATTTGGGGGAATGCTGTTCTACAGCATTCCACCTATTGTTATTCGGTTTTATTTATTATTATTCCGTCTTCCGTACGTTTTTTGGCTCTCTGTAACTTCTGCATACTTTCACCTATTTAAACCATTCAACTTTTCAAATGTTAAGCTCTTTCAGCTAATGATGGGACTTCTTCAACTTTTTTTCTACTATTTATACTTTTTAAAATATTCAGCTTTTTAACACTTTTTTTAACATTGAAGTGAATGAGAGCCAGCTTCAACTCCTTAAAATCTTCTTCTGCTCCCAAAAGTTTCAGCTCCTTCATACTTTCACCTACAGACACCAAACAAACTTTAAAATGTTCACAAAATATTCAGCTATCCAAACTTATCTTTTCAGTTTGATATCTTTTACAGTTTTTGTGAAAAAGCTGTTTAAGTTTAGTGATCATTTCAGGAAATTTTATCGATTAAACAGTGTGTATTGCGCTGCTTAGAGTGATGATGTCATCATCCAGAGTGTGAAGCTTCGATAAAATTATCTTAGTTCCTTAAAAACTGCTCTCACGCCCACAATATCTACTTGTCATACACAATTCATACAATCATTTTTGTCTAGTTTCAGAATATCTGCTCAGTTTCGTGATACGCCTTTTACTTTTGGCTGGTTGAGCTTCCAAACGACATGAGTAACACAACTCCCTCTATTCACTCTCCTGTATAACTTTCTTTGCATTTCCCAGCGAAACGCACAGCGAAACCCTTTTTGAAATCGCTGATATGACCACATTTTTATGTTTATCCATATAAATTTAATACCGATACGTTCACAAAGGCCTTGTGGTGCTCAGGATCACGTCATTTGACTGATAGCAGTTATAGTTTTTCCAGTCCGAGGCTTTGTTTGAGAGCTTGCTCTCAGTGTCTGAATTGCTGCGGTGTGCTACAGGAGACATATTAAGACCAGGTGCTATCGTTATCAGATCAAAGAGATGTTTATAAACATGGCCCAGGCCCTTAGTAACCATGACAACCCTTTCACAGACAGTCTACTGATTACTCCAGGCTTGCTGTAGGAGTCAACTAACTAGACTAACTATGATCATCAGGCTAGATCATTTGCGTTCCACTTCTGTCTGTCTGTCTGTTTGTCTCCTTATCTGTCTGTCTCCCTCCCTCCATTCTCCCTCTCTTTCTCTATGCCTCCCTCCCTCCTTTCTCTTTTCTCTGTCTTCCTCCCTCCTCTGTTCCCCTCCTTCCTTCCTTTAGTCTCCCTCCCTCTGTCTCTCCCTCCGTCTGTCTCTCCCTCCCTCTGTCTCTCCCTCCCTCCATCCTTCTCAATCTCTCTCTCCTTCCATCACTCCTTCTCTGTCTCTCTCTCTCTCTCCCTCCCTTCCTCTCCTTCACTCCCTCTCTCCCTTCCTTCTTCTGTCTCTCCCTCCAGGGTCATTTGTGATTTCAACCATGTATATAGCCCGTTTCTTTTCAGCCAATATATCCACCTCTCAGCTCTTTAGGGTAATGCTTGTTTGTTCTACCCAATGGATATGGCTGATAATAATACAAAGTCTTCAAACTTTCAGCGTTTTTAGTCAATTTCAGTCAAAGTTGCTGTCTTTCTTTTCCTCTCCTCTCTTTCCTCTCTCTCTCCTTCTGTCTTTATTCTCTTTCTCTCCTCTCTCCTCTCTCTTCTCTCTTCTCGTCTCTTCTCTCCTGCTCTCCTTTCTTCTCTCTTTCTCTCCTCTCTTTCTTCTTGTTTAGACCCATTCTTTTCACCTAATATATTTCACATCTCATCTCAGCTAGATTGATGCTTTTTCGTTCTATGCAGTGTATATATCTGATAATAATGTTCTACAGCATTCCACCTATTGTTATCCTGTTCTTTATTATTCTACGTTTTATTATTCCTTACGTTTTTAGGCTCTCTGTAACTTCTGCATACTTTCACCTATTTAAACCATTCAACTTTTCAAATGTTCAGCTCTTTCAGCTAACGATGGGACTTCTTCAACTTGTTTTCTACTATTTATACTTTTTTAAATTTTAAGCTTTTTAACACTTTTTTTTAACATTAAAGTGATTGAGAGGAGCCTTCAACTCCTTAAAATCTTCTTCCGCTCCCAAAATTTTTAGCTCTTTCATACTTTCACTTACAGACGCCAAACAAATTTTAAAATGTTCACAAAATATTCAGCTATCAGGCTATGGCTTTTCAGTTTGATATCTTTTACAGTTTTTGTGAAAAAGCTGTTTAAGTTTAGTGATCATTTCAGGAAATTTTATCGATTAAACAGAGTGTGTATTGCGCTGCTTAGAGTGGATGACATCATAGCTAGAGCACAGAGCCTTAAAAAAAATATCTTTGTCCCTGCTGCTTAAATTGCTCTCACGCCCACATTTTCTACTTGTGATACACAATTTATACATCAAAACGTAGGTATTTTTGTCTAGTTTCAGAAAATCTGCTCAGTTTTGTGATACGCCTTTTACTTTTGCCTGGTTGAGCTTCCAAATGACAAGATGTCCAAATCTATCTCCATTAGCTCCAATGTTAAAACTCGTGGATATGTCCCAGCGAAACACTGAACGAACCACTTTTTGAAATCGCTGATATGACCACATTGTTACGTTTATCCATATAAATTTTATACCGATACGTTCACAAAGGCCTTGTGGTGCTCAGGATCACGTCATTTGACTGATAGCCGTTATCGTTTTGCCACTGTGAGGCTTTGTTTGAGAGCTCGCTCTCAAGGACTCTGAATAGCTGAAGCACAGCACAGCTGACAGATTCAGCAGGTGTTGCTCATCAACTTGATTACAGACATCAAAGCAAGTTTATAAACATATCCACTGGCCATTCGTTACCATGACAACACTTTCACAGAAACACCCAGATACTACAGGCAGTAATATAAACAGTAGTCTATACAGATACTACAGGCAGTAATATGACCAGTAGTCTATACAGATACTACAGGCAGTAATATGAACAGTAGTCTATACAGATACTACATGCAGTAATATGAACAGCAGTCTATACAGATACTACAGGCAGTAATATCAACAGTAGTCTATACAGATACTACAGGCAGTAATATGAACAGTAGTCTATACAGATACTACAGGCAGTAATATGAACAGTAGTCACAGATACTTCAGGCAATAACTGGGCAGTAGTCCATTTAAGGTTAATATGAACAGTTAGTCTATACAGATACTACAGGCAGTAATATGAACAGTAGTCTAGATCTGTTGTATTCCACTTCTGTCTGTCTCCTAATCTGTCTGTGTCTCCCTCCCTCCCTCCTTTTCTCTCTCCGTCCCTCCTCTGTTTTTTTTTTGTCTCCCTCCTCCTCCCTCATTCTCCGTCTCTCGCTGTCTCCTACCCTACTTCTGTCTTCCTCCCTCTGTCTCTCTTCCTCCCTCTGTCTCCCTTCCTCCCTCCTGTCTCCCTCTCTTTCTCTATGCCTCCCTCCCTCCTTTCTCTTTTCTCTGTCTCCCTCCCTCCTCTGTTCCCCTCCTTCCTTCCTTTAGTCTCCCTCCCTCTGTCTCTCCCTCCCTCTGTCTCTCCCTCCCTCCATCCTTCTCAATCTCTCTCTTCCATCCATCCTTCTCTGTCTCTCCTCTCTCTCTCTTTCCTTCTTCATCTCTCTCTCTCCCTCTCTCTTTTTTTTATCCCCCTCTTTTTTCCTTCTCTCTTTCATCCCTCTTTCCTCTTCCTCTCTCCCCCCCTCTCTCTCTTTCCTTCTCTCTCTCTTCCATATTTTGTTATTTTCAACTTTTAAAGCCAACAGTTCAGTTTTAGCGTCAACTTTTTAGCTTTTAGTGGAATTCCTCTTAAAACGATTTTCACTTTTCTACTACTCTCACTACTTCAACTACTACAAACATTCACTGTTCAGTCGTTACCATGACAACAGATACACACCCAGATACTACAGGCAGGAATATGAACTTTAGTCTGTCTTCTCTCTTCTATTCTCTTGTTCTGCTCTGTCTGTCTGTCTTCTCTCACGCTCCCCCTCTCTATCTCTCTTTTTCCATCTGCCTCTCTATCCGTCTCTCTTTTTTTCTATCCCTCTTTTTTTTTCATTCTTCTCCCTCCCTCTCCTCTCCCCTCCTCTTCCTTTCTCTCTTTCCCTCTCTCTCTGTCTCTTTCTTTCCTTCTCTCCTGTCTCTCTTTCTTTCTCTTATCCTCCTCTCTTTCCCTCTCTCCTCTTTCTCTCTTCTTCTCTCTCTCTATCACTCTCTTTCTTCTCTCTCTCTCTTTCTGTCTTTTTCCCTTTCCTCTCTCCCTCTCTATCCTCTCTCTTTCTTTCTCTCATCCCCCCTCTCCCTCCCCCTCCCTCTATCCCCCTCTCTCTCTCCCTGTCCTTTTTCTCTCTCTTTCTCTCTATCCTCCTTTATCCCTCCCTCTCCCTCTATCCCCCCCTCTTCTCTCTCTCTCTCTCTCTCTTTCTTTCCCTCTCTCTCTCTCCTTTCCTCCTCTATCCCTCTCTTTTTTTCTCTCTTGTTTGTTCTATGCAATGGATATGGCTGATAATAAGTCTTTTTTAGTCAATTTATTGAAACTTCCACTTTTGACAGTTTTACCGGTTTAGCTTACTGCTTTTCTACAAATGTATTCCAAGAACTTATTTTATTATTATATATTATATTATATTTTATTAGTGGTGTTCTTCAACTTTTCAATGAAATTCATACTTATTGAACCAATTTCCACTTTTCAACTATTCTTCAGCTTCAGCTAAAGGACCTCACAATGTTCTACATATTTTGTGCATTTTTCAACTTTTATAGCCAACAATACAGTTTAGCGGTCAACTTTGAACTTTTTAACGATTTCCACTTTTCAACTATTCTCCCTATTTCCAGCTTCTTCTTACAGATTTGGGCTATTCATCCAGTTAGCTTTAGCAATTCAGCTATTCAGCATTCCATTCAGCATTTTGCGAGAATGCATTTTTCTAGTGGGGAATGCTGTTCACCTTCTATTTTGATCAGTTTTGTGATCTTTGCTTACTTTTGTGGTTGAGCTTCAAGTATGACAGTGTCCATTTTCTTCAGTGAATCCAATGATCAGCATTCCCCCAACTAGAAAATGCATTTTCACCGGAGAAGAGTAGGTAGAGATGCTGAATAGCTGAATTGCTTTGAAGCTAACTGTGAATAAGCTCCAGATGCTGTAAGAAGTTAATGGAGAATAATGAAAAAAGTGAAATCGATGAAGACTCAAATTGACATGCTCAAATTGATGACTATAAAGTTGAAAAATATTCAAAATAATTTGAAGCTGAAAAATAATTGAAGTGTCAATAATTAATTTCATTAATAAATATAATAATAAAATCAGTTCTTAGATGTTAAATGAAGAAAAACAGTAATAAACAGTAAACAAAGAATGAAGTTCAATAGGTGACTAAGAGCAATGGCAGCCATATCCGACCATAAATTAAACAAAGAAGAAAGGATGAAGAAGAGGAAGAAGAGGAGAAGAAGTGGAAGGAAGAACGGAAGAGGATGGAAGAAGGAAAGGACTGAAGGATAGAAGAGGAAGGATGAAGAAGAAAGAAGAGGATAAGAGAAGGAAAAGGAAAGAAAAGAAGACGAAGAAGAAGGAAGAAGGAAGAAGAAAGGAAGTGATAGAGAAGGAAGAAAGGAAGAAGAAGGAGAAGGAGAAGAAGATGAGATAGAAGAAGAACAAGAAAAGAACTGAAGAGGAAAAGTGAATAGAGAAGAAAGGAAAAGAAGAGATGGAAGAAAAAAGAAGGGAAAAAGAGGAAGAGACAGATGAAAGAAAGAACGATGAAAAAGAAGATAGAAGAAGGGCTGAAAGGCCTGAACGAACAAACAATGAAGAATAGAAGAGAAGATGAACACTAATTGTCTGCTTCAGGTTCGTTGCGTATTACTTTTCCGCTTTTCAGAATATTACCTCTTTCCAGCTATTGATGGGACTTCTTCACTTTTTTTTAACTATTTATACTTTTTAAAATATTCAGCTTTTTAACACTTTTTTTTTTTAACATTAAAATTGAATGAGGCCAGGCACCAAATCCTTTAAAATCTTCTTCCAAACCGAGGTTTCACGCACCTTCATACTTTCACCTACAGACCTAAAACCAAACTTTCAAATGTTCACAAAAGATAGCTATTTACCAAGGGTATCTTTTTTCAGTTTGATATACCTTTTACAGTTTTGGCGAAAAGGGTCATTTTAAGTTTTGGTGATCTTTTAGGAAATTTTTATCGATTAAACAGAGGTGTCGCGTGGCGGCTGGTTAGAGTGATGATGTCATGCGCTCAGAGGGTGAAGCTTAAAAAAAATTATCTTTGTCCTTTTCTTCTCCTCAAATTGCTCACTCAGCGACCACTATATACTACTTGATAAAGTCATAGACAATCTATACATCAAATCGTAGGTATTTTTGTCCTAGTTTCCAGAAAATCTACTCATTGGTTTTTGTGAACGGCCTTTTACTTTGGCTGGTTGAGCTTCCAAATGACAAGATGTCCATATCGTTCTCCCATTGGCTTCAATGATCAAACTCCTAGATTATTTTCCAGCTTGAAACACTAAGGGCGAGCCACTTTTGCGAAATATGTTGATGCCCACATTTTTACGTTTATCCATATAAATTTTATGTTCCACGTCGTTCACAAAGGCCTTGTGATGCTCAGGATACCGTCATTTGACTGATAGCAGTTATGGGTATTTGCCACAGTGAGGCTTTGTTTAGAGCTTCACTCTCAGGGACTCTGAATAGCTGCAGCACGCAAAGCTGACAGATCCAGCAGGTGTTGCTCATCAGCTTGATTGCCGAACATCAATGCAAGTTTATAAACATATCCACTGGCCATGTTGATTACCATGACAACACTTTCACAGACACACCCAGATACTACAGGCTGCAGGCCTCCCTCCATCTCTCTCTTTCCCTCTCTCTCTCTCTCTCTCTGTCCTTTTTCTTTACCTCTGCCTCTCTCTCTCTCTCTTTCTCTCTCTCTCTTTCTCTCTCTTTTTCTCTCTCTCTTTTCTCTCTCCATCCCTCCTTCTCCTCCCTCTCTCTCTGTCCCTCTCTCCATCCCTCCTTCTCCTTCCCCTCTCTCTCTGTCTCCCTGTTTCTCTCTGTTTCTCTCTCTGTCCTCTCTCCATCCACCCTTCTCCTCCTCTCTATCTCTCTGTTTCTCTTTTTCTCTCTCTCTCCTTCTCTCTCATCCGCTTTCTTCCCCTCCCTCTCTCCCTGTCTCTTTCTCTCTCTCTCTCCTTCTCTCTCTCTCCATTGCTCCTTCTCCCTCCCTCTCTCTCTCTGTCCTCTCTCCATCCCTCCTTCTCCCTCCCTCTCTCTCTGTCTCTCTCTTTCTCTTTTTCTCTCTCTCTCCTTCTCTCTCCATCCCGCCTTCTCCCTCCCTCTCTCCTGTCTCTTTCTCTTTTTTCTCTCTCTCTTCTTCTTTCTCCATCCCTCCTCCCTCCTTCTCTTACTTTCTTTAACTTATTGAACCAATTTCCACTTTTTCAACTATTCTTCAGCTTCGGCTAAAGACTTCACAATGTTCTACATATTTTGTAATTTTTCAGCTTTTAAAGCCAACTTTTAACGATTTCCACTTTTTCAACTATTCTCACTATTTCAACTTCTTCTTACAGATTTCAGCTATTCATCCAGTTAGCTTTAGCAGTTCAGCTATTCAGCATTCCCCGCGCATTTCGCCAGGAAATGCATTTTCTAGTTCTTCATTTTATTATTCCGTGGCCGTTTTTGGCTCTGCGTAACTTCTACATACTTTCACCTATTTAAACCATTCCACTTTTCAAATATTCACCTCTTTCAGCTAATGATGGGACTTCTTCAACTTTTTCCAACTATTTATACTTTTAAAAATATTCAGCTTTTTAACACTTTTTTAACATTGAAGTGAATGAGAGCCGGCTTCAAATCCTTAAAATCTTCTTCCCGCTCCCAAAGGTTTCCAGCTCCTTCATACTTTCACCTACAGACGCCAAACAAACTTTAAAATGTTCACAAAATATTCAGCTATCCAAACGTATCTTTTCAGTTTGATATCTTTTACAGTTTTTGTGAAAAAGGTGTTTAAGTTTAGTGATCTTTTCAGGAAATTTTATCGATTAAACAGAGTGTGCGTGTGGCTGGTTAGAGTGATGATGTCATCGCTCAGAGGGTGAAGCTTAAAAAAAATTATCTTTGTCCCTTCTCCTCAAATTGCTCTCACGCCCACAATATCTACTTGTCATAGACAATCTATACATCAAATCGTAGGTATTTTTGTCTAGTTTCAGAAAATCTGCTCAGTTTTGGTGTTACGCTTTTTACTTTTTGGCTGGTTGAGCTTCCAAATGACAAGATGTCCATATCGTTCTCCATTGGCTTCAATGATCAAACTCCTGATATTTTCCACGCAAACACTGAACGAACCACTTTTTGAAATCGCTGATATGCCCACATTTTTACGTTTATCCATATAAATTTTATACCGATACGTTCACAAAGGCCTTGTGATGCTCAGGATCACGTCATTTGACTGATAGCAGTTATGGTGTTGCCACAGTGAGGCTTTGTTTGAGAGCTCGCTCTCAGGGACTCTGAATAGCTGCAGCACAGCACAGCTGACAGATTCAGCAGGTGACAGGCTCGTTAGCTTGATTACAGACATCAAAGCAAGTTTATAAACATTCCCAGGCCATGGTTACCATGACAACACTTTCACAGACACACACCCAGATACTACAGGCAGTAATATGAACAGTAGTCTATACAGATACTACAGGCAGTAATATGAACAGTAGTCTATACAGATACTACAGGCAGTAATATGAACAGTAGTCTATACAGATACTACAGGCAGTAATATGAACAGCAGTCTATACAGACACTACAGGCAGTAATATGAACAGTAGTCTGTGGTCTTCCACTTCTCTCTGACTGTCTTCTCTCTCCCCCTCTCTATCTCTCTGTTTCTCTTTTCTTTCTCTCTCTCCCCCTGTTTCTCTCTTTTCTCTCTCCATCCCTCCTTCTCCCTCTCTCTCTGTCCCCTCTCCATCCATCCCTCTCTCTCTGTCTCTCTCTCTCTCTCTTTCTCTCTCTCTCCTTTCTCCATCCGCCTTCTCCCTCCCTCTCTATCTCTCTGTTTCTCTTTTCTTTTCTCTCTCTCCCTGTTTCTCTCTCTTTTCTCTCTCTCTGTCCTCTCTCCATCCCTCCTTCTCCCTCCATCTCTCTCTGTCTCTCTCTTTTCTCTCTCTCTCCTTCTCTCTCATCCGCCTTCTCCCTCCCTCTCTCTTCTCTCTTTTCTCTCTCTCTCCTCCCGCCTTCTCCCTCCCTCTCTCCCTGTCTCTTTCTCTTTTTCTCTCTCTCTCCTTCTCTCTCATCCCGCCTTCTCCCTCCCTCTCTCTTTCTCTTTTCTCTCTCTCTCCTCCGCATTCTCCCCTCCCCTCTCCCTGTCTCTTTCTCTTTTCTCTCTCTCCTTCTCTCTCATCCCGCCTTCTCCCTCCCTCTCTCCCTGTCTCTTTCTCTTTTTCTCTCTCTCTCCTCTCTCCATCCCTCCTCCCTCTCTTACTTTCTTTAACTTATTGAACCAATTTCCACTTTTTCAACTATTCTTCAGCTTCAGCTAAAGACTCCACAATGTTCTACATATTTTATCATTTTTCAGCTTTTAAAGCCAACTTTTTAACGATTTCCACTTTTTCAACTATTCTCACTATTTCAACTTCTTCTTACAGATTTAAGCTATTCATACAGTTTAGCTTTAGCAATTCAGCTATTCAGCATTCCCACGCATTTTCCGCAGGAAATGCATTTTCTAGTTTTAATTTTAACTTTATTCCGTACGTTTTTTGGCTCTCCGTAACTTCTGCATACTTTCAGCTATTTAAACCATTCAACTTTTCAAATGTTCAGCTCTTTCAGCTAATGATGGGACTTCTTCAACTTTTTTTCTACTATTTATACTTTTTAAAATGTTAAGCTTTTTACACCTTTTACATTGAAGTCAATGAGAGAGACTTCAACCCCTTAAAATCTTCTTCCGCTCCCAAAGTTTCAGCTCCTTCGCCTTTCACCTACAGACGCCAAACAAACTTTAAAATGTTCACAAAATATTCAGCTATCCAAACGTATCTTTTCAGTTTGATATCTTTTACAGTGTTTGTGAAAAAGCTGTTTAAGTTTAGTGATCATTTCAGGAAATTTTATCGATTAAACAGAGTGTGTATTGCGTTTGCTAGAGTGGATGACATCACAGCAGGGGTGAAGCTTCGAAAAAATTATCTTAGTTCCTTGTCTGTAAACTGCTCTCACGCCCACAATATCTACTTGTCATACACAATTTATACATCAAAACGTAGGTATTTTTGTCTAGTTTCAGAAAATCTGCTCAGTTTTGTGATACGCCTTTTACTTTTGGCTGGTTGAGCTTCCAAATGACAAGATGTCCAAATCTTTCTCCATTGGCTCCAATGTTAAAACTCGTGGATATTTCCCAGTGAAACACTGAACGAACCACTTTTTGAAATCGCTGATATGTCCACATTTTTACGTTTATCCATATAAATTTTATACCGATACTTTCACAAAGGCCTTGTGGTGGTCAGGATCATGTCATTTGACTGATAGGAGTTATAGTTTTCCCAGTCCGAGGCTTTGTTTGAGAGCCCGCTCTCAGTGTCTGAATTGCTGCGGTGTGCTACAGGAGACATTAAGAGCAGGTGCTATCGTTAACAGATCAAAGAGATGTTTATAAACATGGCCACAGGCCCTTAGTAACCATGACAACCCTTTCACAGCCAGTCTACCTGATTACTCCAGGCTTGCTGTAGGAGTCAACTAACTAGACTAACTATGATCATCAGTCTATATCATTTGCGTTCCACTTCTGTCTGTCTGTCTGTCTGTCTGTCTGTGTGTCTGTCTGTCTGTCTCTCTGTCTGTCTGTCTGTCTGTCTCCTTATCTGTCTGTGTCCCTCCCTCCTGTCTCCCTCTCTTTCTCTATGCCTCCCTCCCTCCTTTCTCTTTTCTCTGTCTTCCTCCCTCCTCTGGTCCCCTCCTTCCTTCCTTTAGTCTCCCTCCCTCTGTCCCTCCCTCCCTCTGTCTCTCCCTCCCTCCATCCTTCTCAATCTCTCTCTCCTTCCATCACTCCTTCTCTGTCTGTCTGTCTCTCACCCTCCCTTCCTCTCTTTCACTCCCTCTCTCCCTTCCTTCTTCTGTCTCTCCCTCCAGGGTCTTTTGTGATTTCATCCATGTATATAGCCCGTTTCTTTTCAGCCAATATATCCACCTCTCAGCTCTTTAGGGTCATGCTTGTTTGTTCTACGCAATGGATATGGCTGATAATAATACAAAGTCTTTTATCTTTCAGCCTCTTTAGTCAATTTTAGTCAAAGTTGCTGTCTTTCTTTTCCTCTCCTCTCTTTCCTCTTTTTCCTCTCTCTCTCCCTCTCTCTTTATTCTCTTTCTCTCCTCTCTCTTCTCGTCTCTTCTCTCCTGCTCTCCTTTCTTCTCTCTTTCTCTCCTCTCTTTCTTCTTGTTTAGACCCATTCTTTTCACCTAATATATTTCACATCTCATCTCAGCTAGATTGATGCTTTTTCGTTCTATGCAGTGTATATATCTGATAATAATAAAGATACTTCTTCTTTCAGCCTTTTCAACTTTCATCTTTAACAGTATTACAGTATTAATTTGTTTCATATTTCTGCATATGTGAGTCATTATCAGTTAGAAAATCTACTCAGACCTCACAATGTTCTACATATTTTGTCATTATTCAACCTTTAAAGCAAACAATGCAGTTTAGCATAAACTTTTAACATTTTAATGAAATTCATACTTATTAAAACGATTTCCGCTTTTTCAACTATTTTCACTACTTCAACTTCTTACGGATTTAAGCTATTCAACCAGTTTAGCTTTAGCAATTCAGCTATTCGGCATTCCCACGCATTTTCTGCAGGAAATGCATTTTCTAGTTAGTGGGAATGCTGTTCAACAGCATTCCAACTATTGTTATCCTGTTCTTTATTTATTCTTCATTAGTGGGAATGCTGTTCAACAGCATTCCAACTATTGTTATTAGTGGGAATGCTGTTCAACAGCATTCCAACTATTGTTATTAGTGGGAATGCTGTTCAACAGCATTCCAACTATTGTTGTTCGTTTTTTTATTGGGGGAATGCTGTTCTACAGCATTCCACCTATTGTTATTCTGTTCTTTATTATTCTTCGCTTTATTATTATTCCGTACGTTTTTTGGCTCTCTGTAACTTCTGCATACTTTCACCTATTTAAACCATTCCACTTTTCAAATGTTCAGCTCTTTCAGCTAATGATGGGACTTCTTCAACTTTTTTTCTACTATTTATACTTTTTAAAATTTTAAGCTTTTTAACACTTTTTTTTAACATTGAAGTGAATGAGAGCAGCCTTCAACTCCTTAAAATCTTCTTCCGCTCCCAAAATTTTCAGCTCCTTCATACTTTCACCTACAGACGCCAGACAAACTTTAAAATGTTCACAAGATATTCAGCTATCAGGCTATGGCTTTTCAGTTTGATATCTTTTACAGTTTTTGTGAAAAAGGTGTTTAAGTTTAGTGATCTTTTCAGGAAATATTATCGATTAAACAGAGTGTGTGTGTGGCTGGTTAGAGTGATGATGTTATCGCTCAGAGGGTGAAGCTTCAAAAAAATTATCTTTGTCCCTTCTCCTCAAATTGCTCTCACGCCCACAATATCTACTTGTCATACACAGTCTATAAATCAAATCGTAGGTATTTTTGTCTAGTTTCAGAAAATCTGCTCAGTCATGCAATACGTCTCATACGTTTGGCTCAGCGAGCTTCCAAATGACAAGATCAACAAATTTCTGTCCATCCGCTCCAATGATAAAAGGCGTCCATATTTTCCAGCGAAGAGCAGAACGAACCACTTTTTTAAATCGCTGACATGCCCACATTTTTATGTTTATCCATATAAATTTTATACCGATACGTTCACAAAGGCCTTGTGTCTCTAACGGTCAAGTCGCTGTTTCGATAGCATGTACTGTAATGGATTTATTAAGGATTGTTTGAAGGGTTCTCTCACACATCCTCTCCCTTCTCACTAATCAGGTGTGGGGATTAATGATCAAAGAGATGCTTTATAAATACTAAAGGAACAATGTTTGTCTGTTCTGAAGATGGTGCAGTGGTTATGGCACATGGCTAGGGTGTGGGGGCCCGGGTTCAAATCCCACTGTGGCATATCAATCAGTGTGTCCCTGGCTAAGGTGTTATTTGACTTTTCAACTTCTCTCACTACTTCAACTTATTTTTACGGTTTTAAGCTATTCATCCAGTTTAGCTTTAGCAATTCAGCTATTCATGTTTTATTTTTGGAAACACACACATGCACACACCGCAACACACCACACACACATATAACACACACACAACACACAAAAGACACATAAACACACACACACACACACACACACAGACAGACTCACATGCAAACACACACACAAACACACACACACACACACACAACACACACACTACCAAACACACACACACACACTCCCTTACACACACACACACACACACAAACACACTCCCACCACACACACACACACGCCCCTTCCCATCGTAACACACCACACTCTTCTCTCTTCTCATCTCTCTTCTCTTCTGCTCTCTTTTCTTCTCTCTTTCTCTCCCTCTCTCTTTCCTCTCTTTCTTCTTGTTCAGCCCCATTGTTTTCACCTAATATATTTCACATCTCATCTCAGCTAGATTGATGCTTTTTCGTTGTATGCAGTATATATCTGATAATAATGAAAATATTTCTTCTGCTCTCAGTGTCTGAAGTGCTGCGCGTGTGTACAGGGAGACATATTAAGAGCAGGTGCTATCGTTATCAGATCAAAGAGATGTTTATAAACATTGCCCAGGCCCTTAGTAACCATGACAACCCTTTCACAGACAGTCTACTGATTACTCCAGGCTTGCTGTAGGAGTCAACTAACTAGACTAACTATGATCATCAGTCTATATCATTTGCGTTCCACTTCTGTCTGTCTGTCTGTCTGTCTGTCTGTCTGTCTGTCTGTCTGTCTGTCTGTCTTCTTATCGGTCTGTGTCTCCCTCCCTCTGTCTGTATCCCTCCCTCTTGTCTCCCTCTCTTTCTCTATGCCTCCCTCCTTCCTCCTTCTGTCTCTCCCTCCAGGGTCATTTGTGATTTCATCCATGTATATAGCCCGTTTCTTTTCAGGCAATATATCCACCTCTCGGCTCTTTAGGGTCATGCTTGTTTGTTCTACGCAATGGATATGCCTGATAATAATACAAAGTCTTTAAACTTTCAGCCTTTTTAGTCTATTTTAGTCAAAGTTGCTATCTTTCTTTTCCTCTCCTCTCTTTCCTCTCTCTCTCCTTCTCTCTTTATTCTCTTTCTCTCCTCTCTCTTCTCTCTTCTTGTCTCTTCTCTCCTGCTCTCCTTTCTTCTCTCTTTCTCTCCCTCTCTCTTTCCTCTCTTTCTTCTTGTTCAGCCCCATTCTTTTCACCTAATATATTTCACATCTCATCTCAGCTGGATTGATGGTTTTTCGTTCTATGCAGTATATATCTGATAATAATGAAAATATTTCTTCTTTCAGCCTTTTCAACTTTCATCTTTAACAGTATAACAGTATTAATTTGTTTCATATTTCTGCATATATGAGTCATTATCAGTTAGAAAATCTACTCAGACCTCACAATGTTCTACATATTTTGTCATTATTCAACCTTTAAAGCAAACAGTTCAGTTTAGCATAAACTTTTAACTTTTTAATGAAATTCATACTTATTAAAACGATTTCCGCTTTTTCAACTATTTTCACTATTTCAACTTCTTCTTACGGATTTAAGCTATTCAACCAGTTTAGCTTTAGCAATTCAGCTATTCAGCATTCCCACGCATTTTCTGCAGGAAATGCATTTTCTAGTTCCCTCTTCCGTACGTTTTTTGGCTCAGCGTAACTTCGGCATACTTTCACCTATTTAAACCATTCAACTTTTCAAATGTTCACCTCTTTCAGCTAATGATGGGACTTCTTCAACATTTTTTCTACTATTTATACTTTTTAAAATATTAAGCTTTTTAACACTTTTTTTTAACATTGAAGTCAATGAGAGCAGGCTTCAACTCCTTAAAATCTTCTTCCAATACCAAAAGTTTCAGCTCCTTCATACTTTCACCTACAGACGCCAAACAAACTTTACAATCTTCACAAAATATTCAGCTATCCAAACATATCTTTTCAGTTTGATATCTTTTACAGTTTTTGTGAAAAAGCTGTTTAAGTTTAGTGATCTTTTCAGGATTTTTCTGCATTTCTAATGAGTGTGTATGGGGCAGCTTAGAGTGATGACATCATCATTCTAGAGTGTGAAGCTTCGAAAAAATTATCTTATTTCCTTCTCAATAAATTGCTCTCATGCCCACAATATCTACTTGTCATACACAGTTTATACATCAAACCGTAGGTATTTTTGTCTAGTTTCAGCCAATCTGCTCAGTTAAGCGATATGTCTTATACTTTGGGCTCAGCAAGCTTCCAAATGATGAGAGTTCAAAATTTTCCTCCATCCACAGCAATGGTAAACGTGCTGCATATTTTCCAGCGAAACTCTGAATGAACCACTTTTTTAAATCGTTGATATGCCCACATTTCTAAGTTTATCAACATACATTTTATACCGATACGTTCACAAAGGCCTTGTGGTGCTCAGGATGTCGTCATTTGACCGATAGTAGTTATCGTGTTGGCAGTCTGAGCCTATATTTGAGAGCTTGCTCTCAGTGTCTGAAGTGCTGCGGTGTGCTACAGGAGACATTAAGAGCAGGTGCGATCGTTACCAGATCAAAGAGATGTTTATAAACATGGCCACAGGCCCTTAGTAACCATGACAACCCTTTCACAGACAGTCTACTTGATTACTCCAGGCTTGCTGTAGGAGTCAACTAACTAGACTAACTATGATCATCAGTCTATATCATTTGCGTTCCACTTCTGTCTGTCTGTCTGTCTGTCTGTCTGTCTGTCTGTCTCCTTTCTGTCTGTGTCTCCCTCCCTCCCTCCATCTGTATCCCTCCCTCCTGTCTCCCTCTCTTTCTCTATGCCTCCCTCCCTCCTTTCTCTTTTCTCTGTCTTCCTCCCTCCTCTGTTCCCCTCCTTCCTTCAGTCTTCCTCCCTCCTTCTCTCCCTCCCTCCCCCTTTCTTTGTCTCTCCCTCTCTCCCACCATCCTTCTCAATCTCTCTCTCTCCATCACTCTTCTCTCTCTCTCTCTCTCTCCCTCCCTCCCTTCCTCTCTCTCACTCCCTCTCTCCCTTCCTCCTTCTGTCTCTCCCTCCAGGGTCATTTGTGATTTCATTCATGTATATAGCCCATTTCTTTTCAGGCAATATATCCACCTCTCAGCTCTTTAGGGTCATGCTTGTTTGTTCTACGCAATGGATATGGCTGATAATAATACAAAGTCTTTAAACTTTCAGCCTTTTTAGTCAATTTTAGTCAAAGTTCTCGTTCTTAATGTTACTGTCTTTCCTCTCGTTTTCCTCTCCTCTCTTTCCTCTCTCGCTCCTTCTCTCTTTATTCTCTTTCTCTCCTCTCTCTTCTCTCATCTCCTCTCTTCTCTCATGCTCTTCTTTCTTCTCTATTTCTCTCCTTGTCTCTTTCCTCTCTTTCTTCTTGTTCAGCCCCATTTTTTTCACCTAATATAGTTCACATCTCATCTCAGCTAGATTGATGCTTTTTCATTCTATGCAGTGTACATATCTGATAATAATACAAAGTATTTCTTCTTTCAGCCTTTTCAGGCAATTCATTCTTTCTTTCATCTTTAACAGTATTACAGTTCAGCTTCCAGCTTTTCAAACAAGCTCTTCACTTATGTAGGTAATGCAGTTTAGCTTCCAACTCTGAACATTTTCCAGATGTTTCAGCAGTTCAGTGCAATGCATTTGAGATTTAAGATTTTTCATACATTTTGTTTCATATTTCTGCATATGTGAGTCATTATCAGTTAGAAAATCTACTCAGACCTCACAATGTTCTACATATTTTGTCATTATTCAACCTTTAAAGCCAACAGTTTAGCATAAGCTTTTAACTTTTTAATGAAATTCATACTTATTAAACCGATTTCCACTTTCTAAACTATTCTCACTACTTCAACTTCTTCTTACGGATTTAAGCTATTCATCCAGTTAGCTTTAGCAATTCAGCTGTTCAGCATTCCCACGCATTTTCTGCAGGAAATGCATTTTCTAGTTTCAAATTGGTTTCTTGAACATGACAATGAGTTCACTGTACTAAAATGGCCCCCACAGTCACCTGATCTCAACCCAATAGAACATCTTTGGGATGTGGTGGAATGGGAGCTTCGTGCCCTGGATGTGCATCCCACAAATCTCCATCAACTGCAAGATGCTATCCTCTCAATATGGGCCAACATTTCTAAAGAATGCTTCCAGTACCTTGTTGAATCAATGCCACAAAGAATTAAGGCAGTTCTCAAGGTGAAAGGGGGTCAATCACGGTCATAGTAGGGTGTTCCTAATAATCCTTTAGGTGAGTGTATTTAGACTGCTTTTCTCCTATCAACCTTCAACAAAAAACACCAAAGATTTTTTCAGCTAAGCCATCTACCTGTCTCTTAGACCCCATTCCAACTAGGCTTCTTAAATAAGCTTTACCCTTGGTTAACACTTCTTTACTAGATATGATCAATATGTCTTTATTAACAGGGTATGTCCTGAGGTCTTAGCCAACTATATACCTATATCTAATCTCCCTTTACTCTCTAAGATCCTTTAGAAGGTAGTCGCTAATCAGTTATGTGACTTCCTACATAGCAGTAGTTTATTTGAGGATTTTGAGTCAGGATTTAGAGCGCATCATAGCACAGAGATACCACTGGTGAAAACTACTAATAATTAATAATTAAATGACCTTCTAATTGCTTCAGACAAAGGACTTGTCTCCGTACTTGTCCTATTAGCTCTTAGTGCTGCATTCAACACTATTGACCATAGCATCCTATTACAGACACTGGGACATTTAATTGGCATTAAAGGCACCGCACTAAGCTGGTTTAAGTTGTAGTTATTGTCATGTCTTGTCCCTGTGTCAAGTTTCTGTTTTTAGTTTGTTTCATGTTTCCTGTTAGATTTTCCATTTCCTGTTATATTTTGTAGATTCTCTATTCTCCCATGTGTTGTCTTGTTTTACTTCCTGTCTTTTATTTTCCCGCCTGTGTGATTACCTGTCCCCGCCCTAATATGTTGCACCTGTGTCTGATTGTCTCCCCTTTCTTGTGTATTTAAGTTCTGTCTTCCCCTTACCCCAGTGTGAAATCGTCTGCTTCCATGTGTTCAGCCTTTGAGCGTTTTTCCCTGTGTCCTGTTTTCCTGAGTTCCTGTTTTCCCTTGGATTTTGACCACTGCCTGTTTTCTTTGATTTCCCTTTGCCTGCCGTTTACTGGACACTGTTGCTTGTGAGTTTATTTGCTGTTTAAATAAACCATTGTATTTTACTTGTATGAGTTGTGCATCTGTGGTCCATTCTCTGGTGTGCGTGATAGTATCAGATCGATCTCAGTATTTTAACGGTACGATGAATCCTCCAGGCACGCTAAAGTTAGCCATGGTGTTCCACAAGGCTCGGTGCTTGGACCAATTCTGTTCACTTTATATATACATGCTTCCTCTAGGCAATATTATTAGGAAACACTCTATTAACTTTCACTGTTATGCAGATGATGCTCAATTATATCTATTGATCAAGCCAGGTGAAACCAATCAGTTCACTTCAAGCATGCATTAAGGACATAAAACACCTGGATGACCTGCAATTTACTGATGTTAAACTAAGACAAAACTGAAGTTATTGTACTTTGCCCCAAACACCTCCAAAGCTCATTATCTAAAGATATAGCTACTCTAGATGGTATTGCCCTGGCCTCCAGCACCACTGTCAGAAATCTCAGAAATATCTTTGATCAGGATTAGGGGTGGTACGGTTCATGAAAAAACACCCGAACCGCTCGGTTCGCTAGTCTCAGTTCGGAGCATGTGTGTACCACACGGTTCGTCAGTACACTGTTAATGTGCACTAACCTCTTACTGCCGTAGTGCCCACTTTATACACCTATGTTAAAACACTAACTGGAAATGACGAGCGGGATGGGCGTGACAAACGCAACCCATGGCAGCTGATTGGACGATCGCGTCACATGGGTCTGGCTGGTCCCTAATTTCAAAATAGACTGTCATGGCGGCTCGTTCAGAATACGATCTCATATTGTACTAAAATAGTTCACCGAAACGTGTTTCTGAAAACATTTTAAGCGAGAAATAGGCCATGCAGTTGCTGAATCTGTCTTCATTTCAGATCGACAAAGGTCAGTTTAAAAGATTTTCGTCAGATTTTGAGAGACACCGAGCCGACCGCTCCTCAAGTGGAGTGGGGTGCCGCTGCAGGTCACGTCACCTGCAGAAATGTCAAGTGGGAGAGAGGCTGGCCAGAGCTGGAGGATGCGCCAGCGTCGTTTATAGTCTGGTGTGTGGGAACATTTTGGATTTCATGGTACCTATGATGAAATAAAACAATATATAGAACTGCCACTGTGTGCATGTTTAGTGCAACATGCATTCAATATGCTAATTTTAGCTATATATCATATGCTGAAGTATATTCTGGAGTGTTAAAGATTAAAAGAAAAAATAACAAGAACCGTACAGAACCGAAAACCGTGACCCTAAAACCGTGATACAAACCAAACCGTGGGTTTTGTGAACCGTACCACCCCTAATCAGGATATATCCTTTAATGCCCACATAAAACAAATCTCAAGAATTGCCTTTTTCCACCTGCGTAACATTGCCAAAATTCGGCATATGCTGTCTCAAAACGATGCAGAAAAACTAGTCCATGCATTTGTTACTTCAAGGCTGAACTATTGTAATTCCTTGCTATCAGGTTGCACTGGCTTCCTGTAAAATCCAGGACTTTGATTGTAATACAGTTTCAATCAGGAGAGACTTGTTTGCAGATATGCAAAAGGTTTAATGTACAACAGCATGTAGTGTACAATGTTTTGGAGATTGAACTCCATCGTTATTAATACATTTAATATATTAATACATTTTATGTAGGGGTAGGGAACCAAGATGTAACCCCCAAAACATGACTGAAATTGGAACATGAAGGAAATGAAACACGAAAATTAACAAGATTCTTTAATTTATAAATATTTGCTTACCTCCGGGTGACACGAATCTGAAACAGAAAGCAAATGCAGTGATCCGTACCCGAAACAGCATGCGAAATACTGTCCGTATTTCGTCATCGGTGACTCAGCCAGCATAGCTCTACTCGGCATTCCTGCCGGTGCGGCGACTCGGGCCGGCAAACACGGCATCTCCGCCAGTACAACTTGCTGGAATGAAACATAGCTTCCGAATTGGTTTTACTTGAATCTATTTATGAACAGAATGTTTCCGTCGAAGTGACGGCTAAACTAAAGAATTACACCACCACCACCGGTTATATGCTGTTACGGCAACTCGGCCGGTAACATGAAGAAACAAGGCATTTCCGCCGTTTGTGGCAATGTAGCCGTGAACATTACCCATCTTCTTGTATTACATATAGTTCTATATGAACGGGATTGCCCCGTGAATGCGAGACATGCCACCCGTGGCCCAAATGAAAACACCGCCACAGGTTACACATTTTACCGGATTACGGCTTTAGGGATTGTTGATTGGTGAGGATGATGTTGGCATCGGGACGAATGTAAGAAGAGTAAGCCGAAGAAGTCCACCGACCCAGCCTTTGCAGCGAGGTCCGAGACATCCTTTGATTGGCCACTATGGTAGCGCCCCTATCGTGAATGAATGCCCCTAATAATGCTGCGGTGAAGTGCCAAATTGAGGAGACTCGCTCCAGATGTTGCCTAAACCTTTAGACAAGGGACAATCCCCCGGAATAATGAACAGAGGCGCGAGGGAGTTAGGAGGCCTTACTGTAGATAGTTCAACCTGAAATAAAAGTGTACGTAGCCTACTAAAATGTCTTTGGACCTTAGACTCCATTATTATAAATAAGTTTTAAAGGGTGAGGAAGCCAAGACAATTCCCCAAAAACGTACACTATTGAGTGACAGAAGAAAGAAAACATATATACTTACCTAGCTGCAATAATGATCTGTAATTAGAAAAGCAAAATGAAATCAGCCAGCAACATACTACCCGTACTTTGGTTATCGGCAACTCAGGCCAGCATCGGCAGCTCAGCCGGCATCGGCAACTCAGGCCGGGCTAACACGGCATCTCCGCCGGTACGGCAACTCAGGCCGGGCTAACACGGCATCTCCGCCGGTACGGCAACTCAGGCCGGGATAACACGGCATCTCCGCTGGTACGGCAACTCAGGCCGGGATAACCCGGGATCTCCATCTGGAAATAGAAAACAAATGCAGTAATCTGTCCCCAAACAGCATGGGAAATACTTCCAGCAACTAAATCTTGGCCTCACCGCCATACGCTGCTCAGGCCAGCAACGCAACCAAAATAAAATCCCACCCATTGATCAGCCTCTGTACGTCGCACTGCATCCTGACCAGTATAATGAACATAGAAAATGCCATAAGAACGAAATACTCCATACTGTAGTGATAGGCCTAAACCCCCAAAAACGAGAGCGAACCAATTCCCAGCGAACGCAAGCTAAAGAAAATCCCAGCCATTTTAACGTCCTCCGCACGTCATCCGGCGCAGGCGATCTGCCCAGCATAATCTTCAAATGAATGAAGAACATAAAATAGAAAATGCCATATGAACGAAATGCTCCGGAATGTAGGGATGAAACCCCCGGAAAACAAGAGTGAACTAAGTCCCGTAGGTAGAACCGTGTGCACGGCCGGCAAACAAAGGCAAATAAAACACGGCAACTCAGGCCGGAGGCAGGTAAAGCCAAATAGAGACGAGTCAAACCTTGGCATCTCAGGCAACATCGTCACAATCTTCAGGACGGACCTGAGACACCCAGATAAGCTGCAAGAGAGCAGCCTCCATCTGGACATTAGACCCGATACTAGAGGAACTCGAGCTTTGATGAGACTACTTAAATGATAGCTACCCAATTTAGACCGGGAACCCTCGGTAGTATAAGGTGAGGAAGCTAGCATGCCTGAGTGATCAGTAGTTATCGAAGATAAGAAACATAGTGCGTCTGCGGGCAACCAACATAGGCCTGAGGAGTCATCTGCATTCAATGCCAGAGAGACATCACCCAACGCTGCATTGATAACCCTCCATAAATTGCGATGAATAGGTGCACTCGCCACATGCCAGCTGCAGACGTCAGCAAATCCCACCAGGCAAAACATGTCACCACCTCATCACTGGGTGCCAGATAGACAGGTAGCATCACAACTGCACTAAGTGCAACCACGCTAAAGGTGAATCCACACAGTCGACAGTACTATTTAGCAGTTGGACATACGAAAACCAACTTGTTTATGCGAGAATGACCGTTCTTGCATGCTATCCGATTAATATGGCAAGCATTCATGCATGAAAATTGCATCCCCAAATTCATTTGACACATGCCTACATCCCACGAATGTAACATACTTCATAGGATTATTCCATGACGGTTCAATAGAACGCAAGGCGATTTACACCCATTAGCTATATCCATCATTACGGCTAGCCACATGAGCTCGGAAGAGCAGTCATGAGAGCGGCGTGCGCAGTCCCGTGGGTCTGCGCGCGTCCATTATGCATGTTCATCATGCCAATTATTTAATTCCGGATGGATATATATATTGAGAATGGTAAAAATGTGACGTCGTAGACAAGGACCTTTTCAGTGGTCGGGCTGGTAAGCTGATACACCCCGAAACAAATTATCCACTGAAATAGAGACATTACTGTCCCCATGCAATGTCTATGTGAAAAGTCTGTCTGGGCCATGTGGTGCAGTACCACCATTAGCCGCCACGCCCATGGCTGATAGACATGCCGCTCTGCCTGGGGGCTTGCCTCAGCAATGGGAACAGCAGCGCCGCATACCACCGCAAATGCGCACGTGATTTAAAATGACGCTGAATGCATGAGCACACAATAGCAAACGTAGAAAAGAAATAGAAGCAGCTACCCTACTAAGCACTTGAAGAGAATACCGAGCTGCCCTATGTGCACGCCTAGACCTGCTGCAGGTATTAAAAGGAAACAAAGCCCCCGGCTGACTCATTACAGCATGTATGGTAGGGAACCCCCAGACACAGCGCAAACCGCGGCTGAATCCAGTGATTAGACGCACCCGGAACTCTAGCCGTAACGAACCGGACCGCGTGCCCGGTGGCAGCACCATGAATGAACATTACTCAGCCCGATGAGACAACTTAGCTTTGGAGGGTTGAATGTTCCAACTGATGCGAACCCGCCGGTCCCCCTGCTTCGATGGAACCGACTGAAGGCGCGTTCAACGCTGATAGCTGAGCGTCGGGCGGCAGGAGGCCAGCTGCGTGGTCCAAGCAGTGCCGGGCGGCGAGTCATCGCTCGGGAGAAGGTATGCTGCCAGGTTGCTCCCGGTTGATCCGGCATGAAGTCCCTAGTGCAGCGGAAAATCCGCTAGACAGGAACAAGATGAGAGAGAGAGATGTCCTCCAGTATGGACATCAGCAGCTACCAACCGAGATGCGCCGTGAAAGGTGAAGCAAAACGACGTCTTCCTGAAATGACAGCTGATAGCACAGGGAGAGAAGCAGCTTTTAAAACAGTGATGTAACTCTGTGATTGGCCTATGGGATCCTTGGCCGATCCTGATTGGATTATCAGAAGGTGAACGCCTCCAACCCTGATTCGCTTAAGAGGGACTGATTACTTGTTAGGTCTTCCTGAAAGAATTTGCGCTGAGCTACATTTTGTAGAATATGTGCCCATACCAAAGTGACATACGAAGTGTTGAACCAACAAACAATGTTTTGTGATTCATCTGTGACTTCGCTGCAATTTCCCATCTATCCAGCTATCCATCCATCAACAATAAAACAGATGGATGGAAATATTGTATGACGTGATTTGCACACACTGCCTGAGTCTTGATCGAACTTTGACTGTTGCAAGTGTGCCATTCAAATTTAAAAGATACAATCTTGTTTTTGAGCTGTTCTTAACAGAAAACTGCCAGTACAATTTGGCGTTGTTGGCATTATGGTCAACATAAGAAAAATTCCAGAAAAACTCTGCTCTGTTTCTTGGAATTGGATTCTGGGGAAATACAAGGGCAGGAATTAGGCCTAATAAAAATTCCGCTGTGATTAGAGTCAATAATTAAGTACATTCTAGGTAAAGACCAAGGTAGGAATTAAAGGGATTCTGTATAGCTGATGGGTTACAAGGACAGGTTAAACATGTACAAACAGCACTATCAAAAACAGTTTCAAGTCAACACTTTTGGGAAAATATTTAATGTAAGAGAAGGATTGAGAAAATATGAATGAAAATAAGATAATCCTTTATTAATCCATCCATCTTCAGCCGCTTATCCGGGGTCGGGTCATGGGGCAGCAGCTCCAGCAGGGGACGCCAAACTTCCGTTTCCCAAGCCACATTAACCAGCTCTGAATGGGGGATTCCGAGGCATTACCAGGCCAGGGTGGAGTTATAATCTCTATACCGCAATACCGCTCCCGCTGCTCTGATTCTCCAGGCCAATCTCTCGCTCCATTGTCCCCTCACTGGCAAACAAGACCCCTAGGTACTTGAACTCCTTTATTTGGGGTAAGAGTAGGCATTCCATCGGTTTTTCCTGCTGAGAACCATGGCATCCCAGGCGCTTTACACTCGACTGCGAACCGATCCAGTGAGTGCTAAAGGTCATGGGCCAATGATGCTATCAGGACCACATCATCTGCAAAAAGCAGTGATGAGATCCCCAGCCCACCAAACTGCAACCCCTCCTCACAACGGCTATGCCTTGATATCCTGTCCATGAATACCACAAACAGGATTGGTGACAAAGCGCAGCCCTGGCAAAGGCCAACACCCACCTGTAACCAGTCAAACTTACTGCCGAGAACCCGGACACAGCTCTCGCTTTGGTCGTACAGGGATTGGATGGCCCTGATAAGGGACCCCCTCACCCCATACTACCGCAGCACCTCTGACGTGACAAGACACCCAGCTCACGAGACGAGACACAAGACTGGGTTCATGAGATCGAGACAAGATTTTAACACTATTTTAAAGAAAACCTCAATGAAGAAATAAGACTGGAAAAATAGTCCCTAAATCAATCAAAAGTCACAAAATGAAAAACGAGCAATGAAGGGTTTTGCCACAAACTCAAATGACTGGCCTCTCTCCTGTATAACTAACAATTACACTGTTACTTATTCCATATGTATGGTGGAGAGAGTCTCTTCACTCAGAGAACCAAGGTTACAACATAACTAAGCATTTTCTGGCAGTAGTTGAGACCAGTTGTTGTGTACTTGAATTTGTCATTGTACAGTAGACAGAGAGAAATGAAGCTTAGTTTACTATTGTTTCACAGTGATTACATTCTAAAGCACAAATAAATTACCGTCAAACACCCAACAGGTGATTTTTGTGACGACAGATGCTCCTTTCTCTACATTTTATTCATTGCAGCAGTAAACAAGGAAGTAGGCTGCTCTAGTATCGATTTATGGCCATTATATGACGACCGGAGAACATTTCTCTTTAATATTAAATACTGTGTATAATATATTAAGTAAAGTTAGGTTTTGCTGTCCGCTTCCCGCCTTATTTTAAAAAGGACAGTGAAAGAGAGCAATCTGCATGAGACAGCAGCACAGTGAAACGCACGTGTGTCTTGGCCAAGAGAGAGAGAGAGAGAGGATATCGAAACAGAATTACATTTCCTATGTACATGTCCCAAATATGAAGGCTTAAGAACCACATATTTCTAAAAATTTGAAAAACATATACCAGGCTTCACTACCTACACTGAGGACAAAAAGCTTCCTTTTCTATTAGGGGAAGATAAAAACACGGCATGCTAGCAGCTAGATATGTCTTCTCCTGCCACAATACAAGGCAAAATAAATATTAAATTGTATATATAATCATTTTTATTTTTCTATTGTTTTATTTATTTGTATTCTTTTATATATATATTAGGGGTGTGACGAGACGCTTACTCCACGAGACGAGACACATCACGAGATTGGGTTCACGAGAACGAGACGAGACGAGATTTAAAAAAAATTTAAAGAAATCCTCAATGATGAAATATATGAATGGAAAATTATTTTTTTATTCAACTGAAAAAATCACAAAATGCAAAACAATTTAGGTGCATTTTGAAATCAACTATTAATGATTAATGTTATTTAACTTTTTTTTTTACTATTTTAATGAATTATATGCAGTAAAGGACGTGCAAACACTGCAAAATGTTTTGTATAAACTCTACCAACTGGCTTCTGCCCTGTACAATTTCACATGAGAAATCTAACTCCTTTCCACAAATCGAACATAAAAAATAAATGTGTGGAGGAGTCGCGAACCGACATTTTCCACCACAGAAAATTGCCTCATATCAGCTGCAATGAAAACGCCTATGTCCCTCGTTATTGCCGTGGCTCTTGCACTTAGCGGTGGCAGAGATGCAAAGGCTTTTAGAGTTGTTTGCCCTTTTAATGTTTTCGTCGGGCAGTAGTTAGTAGAGAGCTGTGGTGGTGCTGTAAGTGTTTTGCATAGTACTCGTGTTAGCCGCGTAGTACGGCATTTTTTCTTACAATGTTTACATATTGTGTTCGTCTTGTCTGTCACTCTTTCGCCGTTTATTATTTCCGCCAGAGAAAAACCAAAATGTTGCCACACAAATGATTTAAAAGTGGCAGGGGGATCTTCAATAGTAATTTCACGCTCCATCACGCTGACATCACATCGCCTCACGAGACAACTTTTCACCTCGACGAGAAATCTCGTCACGTTTTAATCTCGCGAGATCTCGTAAAACGAGATCTCGTCACACCCTTAATATATATATATATAATTGTTTCAATGTACCCTTTGAGGGACATGCACTGAATTTGTTTAGTATCTGCATTTATATCATACTTATCCTGTTTACTTATTATTATACGTATTATTATATCAGATGTAGTTACTCCTTGTTGTTTATATGTATGTTTGTTCTTATGCCTTGGCAACACAGATGTATTTTTTTGTCATGCCAATAAAGCAACATGAAATTGAAAATTGAAATTGAGAGAGAGAGAGAGAGAGAGAGAGAGAGAGAGAGAGAGTGTGTGGCGGTACTCTCTAACGTTCTAACACTCGGTTTTACAGGCAGCTTATTTCTTCCACTATCACTCTGTCAAAGTTAATTTGGAGTCAACTTTGGAGAACGGGCGGGGGATCTTCTATGCTAATTTTGAGTTCAAAGTCAGACTCCTCCATCATGCTGGCTGCTGTTCTGCACAAGATATCAGTACACACATTAACTCGACGAGAACTCTCGTCATGTTTTAATCTCGCGAGATCTCATGGAACGAGATAAATTTGACGCCAAAATTGACTTTTGGTGATGGTTTTGCCCGCCTCCTATGATTTAGCCACGCCCCCTTTCACCATGAACTGTATGATGTAGTGTCTTGTGTGAGGTATCATTGAACTCAGCAGGGAGTTCCCTTTATATTGGTGACAACTGCGGTGTCTGAGTGCCGCGCAAATGCACGGCCGCAGGACCGGAGTCTGCCAGTAACCGCAATGTGCAAGGGGGTGCGAGGGCCCGTCCAATGCTGCTTGCAGCTTTAATTAAACATTATTTTTTTGTATATTAGATGTCTCCCTCATTTGACTGTTTCATAAGGATTGCTAATAATTCAGCCACAATAATGAATAATAAAGGTGAGCTTGGGCAACCTTACCATGTTTAGGTATAAGAGTTATTAACCCCTGTTTCATTGTCCATGTTAGTGTCATATTATGTCATTTATAGCATCAAATAAAAAACTTTTTATATCCTTCAAAACAATGTGTAGAAATATGAAGTCAGTCCATCTTGTCCTGGATTCTTTCCAACAGCTATTCTCTTAACCGCAATGTCTAATTCTACTATTTGGATTTCAGACTCACATTAATCTTTAAACGCCAAATCTATCTTGGGGATGTTTTACGCTTTCTAAAAAGAAGCTCGAATCATTAACAGAATATTCTGATGAGTAATGTTTAGAGTAGAATCTATATATTTCTTCAGATATTATTCTATGATCTGTACATTCAACAACCTTGAACAGTAATTAGTTAATAGCCTTCTTCTTCTGTCTTCTTTTTTCTAATCCACTGAAATAAGATGTATTTTTTTCCCCCTTATTCAATCCATTTAGCTCGAGACCTTATGTAAGCAACTTGTGATTTTTTGACATGTACAGACCTACAGACACACACACACTTGCCATTTCCTTCCGGTCTCTCTGTGCAGACTGGTCTCACTGAATTCCGTAAAATGGGCACGGACTGGTAACAGTTCATTCCGTGGTGGTGGTAAGGGCCCGTGTTCATTTTATGGAATTCTGTGAGATCAGGTTGGAGAGGAACTGTACCTGCCTGTACAGAGCAACCTGATCTCACAGAATTCCGTAAAATGAACACGGGCCCTTAACTCAAAATCCGTGGCAGTTTCACGGAATTGCAACAAAATCCGTTAAACTGCCACGGAATAATTCCGTTAAATGAACACGGATCGCCAACGGATCGTCAAATTCCGTGATGGGCTCACGGAAGAATTCCGTGAAATAAACACGGATTTCCAAAAAAGAAACACGGGTTTACTTGACACGCAAGAAGAACGGAGCGGTTGGGTTCAGGAAAAGGTCGTGGGTGGGCTTACGGTTCTGAGACACACGCGGGACATGCTTATAAAAAAAAACAAAACACAACTGACAAACACCACACGCGGGACGTGAACTCCGGTCTCCTGGGCAGGGTACCCCCAGGATCCTCCAACTTAAATTCAAGGCTTTTTAAGACCTTTTTAATACCATTTCAAATGAAATTCAATGCCAACTTCGTACCCATTCCGATAGAAGTATGAGGGGAAAATGTCAAATCTGTATAAATTTCAAAACCTAGAAAATAATTATGTACAAGTAGGCTACTTGAATTAACTAACACATTGTATTTAAAGTATCAGTCATTTAATACTATTTATTGGGTTATAATATAATCCAATAAAATAAGATAATTACACTGCATAAGAGCACTTTTACTTTTGGTACTTTAAGTACAGTATATTTTGATAATATCTTTTTTACTATTATTTAAGGACAATGTTGAATGCAGGACTTGTAACTGAAAAGTAATTTGTAACTCTACAACACTGTTTTTTCTACTTTTAATACACGATCTGAGTAAGTCTTCTGTATCACCAACAACAGTCGTGCATGAATACCTGCAGCTGTGTTTAACACTGAAAACACACAGCTCAGTTCAGCGTTTACTCAGGGCTCTTAAGTTTTAAGGACAGGCAAGAGTGACATCTTTTGTTGAGGAAGTAACCTCCTTAAATGTGCATATAACAATTATTCACCTCAATGATAAATTCATTTTAATGAATTAATACATTAAATTAATACACGAAAAAAATACATGAATGAATACACCCCGTTTGGGTCTCTGAATGAGTGAACGTTTAGGGAAGTGTCTGTATGCTGCTCCATGCTTTTTTCTCATTGGTTGTTGCGTCAAATCTTACCCAGATACAATAGTGCTAATTGGATATTGTGTAGCCCCTTTCTTTTTCTTTTGATTGGCTGATAAGTGGCAGGCTCGACTAAGAACTATATATATATATATATATATATATATATATATATATATATATATCTCAATGGGGAGACACGCTTGATTCCTGTCAGTGTCATAGTGAGAGGGCGGCGTACGAGAAAAATTATGGGCATATTAAATATATATTTATTAATTAAATTAATTAAATATATTATAGTTTTTCCGCGTGAGAAATACAATGTGTGGCGGGACTGCGTGACAAAAGATCAAATGAGTGACTGTCACGCTCAATGTGTGACACTTGAGAGCCCTGGTTTACTTGCAGCTCCGCTACAGTAGCAGCGAACCTTTAACGTTACCTGTAGTCACATGGTCTCTAAACAGTCCGCTCACCGTGAAGTCCTGCACGGATTAACAGATCTTAGAGCGCGGCGGCTGCTCGCTCAGTTTGTTATAAGACGCACCTAGCAGATTAATGGAGGCGCTCGGTGTTTGGCTAGCTAATAAGCCGTTAGCCTGTTACCTTGAGCTTTGTTTGAAGGCGCTGAGTGGCCAGCCAGGCTTGGGCTTGACACACCCGAAACATTCCGCACATCCGCCGATCAGTTTAACCGTTAACTCCGGTCAGTTAAATTAGCCTACATTAGTAACAGTTCATTTTGTTACGGTCTGAACTTAATTCTAGGAAAGGCGAAAAATATAAGACCTTTGTAACGAAATCCAAGACTTTGTATACCAAATTCAAGGCTTTTACGGCCTTAATTTGAGATTATCAAATTTAAGACTTTTTCAATGCTTTTAAGACCCCGCGGGTACCCTGCCTGGGTAAAAGTCCTGTGTTTTACCCATCCACCATCCCAACCAACCTCCTGACGCGGAATTCCGGCCTTACATACTGCTCACTACCGTGCTACCTCATCTTCTCATTGACTTTACATTGGCATTGTTTTCCGTGGTGGCCACACGGAATTTTCACACATTCCGTACCACCACCACGGAATGAACTGTTACCAGTCCGTGCCCATTTTACGGAATTCAGTGAGACCAGTGTACAGCAGAGGGTGGTCTAACTAAGCTGCCTTACACTTCCTCAGCCTGCCTCATATTTCAAATGAAAAAATATGGATGCTTTTCTATGGATATATGGCACCAATCTTTGCTACAAAATAGGTTGTGGACTGGGTATTAATTTTTTAGAAATATATATTTGTTACAAGTAGAGTACTGACCATGTACTGCCAACCAGCAATTGAGGACGTTTTTAGGTCCTTTAAGTTTTTAGATCCTTTACTCCAGTACTATTACCACTCTGTGATAATATCCCATAACAAGTAAAAGTCCTGCATTCAAAACCTTTCGTAAATAAAAGTGTACAATCAGCAAAATGTAGTTAAAAACGTACCTACTGTGCAGTGAAATGTTCCCTGTCAGTGTCTTCCTATTCTGTCTGATGTTTCTGGATTCATATTCCTGCTGCATTAATGTGTATGTTGCATTTAAGTGCTGTAGAGGTTAAGGTTGTGTTCAATTTAACTCCTTTATATACTGTCCATCCATCCATCCATCCATCTTCGTCCGCTTATCCGGTGTCGGGTCGCGGGGGGAGCAGCTCCAGCAGGGGACCCCAAACTTCCCTTTCCCGAGCAACATTAACCAGCTCCGACTGGGGGATCCCGAGGCGTTCCCAGGCCAGGTTGGAGATATAATCCCTCCACCTAGTCCTGGGTCTTCCCCGAGGCCTCCTCCCAGCTGGACGTGCCTGGAACACCTCCCTAGGGAGGCGCCCAGGGGGCATCCTCACCAGATGCCCGAACCACCTCAACTGGCTCCTTTCGACGGAAGGAGCAGTGGCCTCTCCCCGAGCTCCTCACGGATGACTGAGCTTCTCACCCTATCTCTAAGGGAGACGCGCCAGCCACCCTCCTGAGGAAACCCATTTCGGCCGCTTGCACCCTGGATCTCGTTCTTTCGGTCATGACCCAGCCTTCATGACCATAGGTGAGGTAGGAACGAAAACTGACCCGGTAGATCGAGAGCTTTGCTCTGCTGCTGGCTACTTTCTTTACGAACCGCGTGCGATAGATGGAATGTATATACCGCCCCGCTGCGCCGATTCTCCGACCAATCTCCCGCTCCATTGTCCCCTCACTCGCGAACAAAACCCCAAGGTACTTGAACTCCTTCACTTGGGGTAAGGACTCATTCCCTACCTGGAGAAGGCATTCCATCGGTTTCCTGCTGAGAACCATGGCCTCCGATTTAGAGGTGCTGATCCTCATCCCAACCGCTTCACACTCGGCTGCGAACCGATCCAGTGAGTGCTGAAGGTCGCAGGCCGATGATGCCATCAGGACCACATCATCTGCAAAACCAGCGATGAGATCCCCAGCCCAAACACGCAACCCCTCCCCACCCCGACTACGCCTCGATATCCTGTCCATAAATATTACAAACAGGATTGGTGACAAAGCGCAGCCCTGGCGGAGGCCAACCCTCACCTGAAACGAGTCCGACTTACTGCCGAGAACCCGGACACAGCTCTCACTTTGGTCGTACAGAGATTGGATGGCCCTGAGTAGAGACCCCCTCACCCCA
The DNA here is from genome assembly GCF_010015445.1 of Perca fluviatilis. Classification (NCBI taxonomy): domain Eukaryota; kingdom Metazoa; phylum Chordata; class Actinopteri; order Perciformes; family Percidae; genus Perca; species Perca fluviatilis. Next base: position 317,925 of record NC_053116.1, read on the forward strand.
TACTCCCGCAGCACCTCCCACAGTATCTCCCGGGGGACCCGGTCATACTTGCCTACCAAATCCACAAAACACATGTAGACCGGTTGGGCATACTCCCAGGCCCCCTCCAGGATCTTGCGAGGTGAAGAGGCGGTCCGTTGTTCCACGACCAGGGCCGGAATCACGTTGTTCCTCCTCAACCTGAGGTTCGACTATCGGCCGAACCCTCCTTTCCAGCACCTTGGAGTAGACTTTACCAGGGAGGCTGAGAAGTTTGATACCCCTGTAATTGGCACACACCCTCTGGTCCCCTTTTTAAAGGGGAACCACCACCCCAGTCTGCCACTCCTTTGGCACTGTTCCAGACTTCCACGCAATGTTGAAGAGACGTGTCAACCAGGACAGCCCCTCCACACCCAGAGCCTTGAGCATTTCTGGACGGATCTCATCAATCCCGGGGCTTTGCCACTGTGGAGTTGTTTGACTACATCAGTGACTTCCGCCCGGAAAATCGGCGCGCCAATCCCGCGTCCACCTCCCAGCTCTGCCTCTAACATGCAGGGCGTATTAGTCGGATTCAGGAGTTCCTCAAAATGCTCCTTCCACCGCCCTATTACCTCCTCAGTTGAGGTCAACAGTGTCCCATCCTTACTGTACACAGCTTGGATGGTTCCCCTGCCCCCCTCCTGAGGTGGCGAACAGTTTTCCAGAAGCACTTTGGTGCCGACCGAAAGTCCCTTTCTCCATGTCTTCTCAAACTTCTCCCACACCCGCTGCTTTGCCTCTTTCACGGCAGAGGCTGCAGCCCTTCGGCCCCTGCGGTACCCTGCAACTGCCTCCGAGTCCTCTGGGATAACATATCCCGGAAAGACTCCTTCTTCAGTCGGACGGCTTCCCTGACCACCGGTGTCCACCACGGTGTTACGTGGGTTACCCCCTTGAGGCACCTAAGACCCTAAGACCACAGCTCCCGCGCAGCTTCAGCAATGGAAACTTTGAACATTGTCCACTCTGGTTCAATGCCCCCAGCCTCCACAGGGATGCACAAAAGCTCCGCCGGAGGTGCGAGTTGAAAGTCCGTTGGACAGGGCCCTCCTCAGACGTTCCCAATTTACCCGCACTAACGTTTGGGCTTACCAGGTCTGTCCAGAGTCTTCCCCACCCCCACCCAACTCACCACCAGATGGTGATCGGTTGACAGCTCTGCCCCTCTCTTCACCCGAGTGTCCAAGACATACCGGCCTCAGATCAGATGAAACGATTATAAAATCGATCATTGACCTTCGGCCTAGGGTGCTCTGGTACCAGGTACACTTATGAGCATCCCTATGTTCGAACATGGTGTTCGTTATAGACAATCCATGACTAGCACAGAAGTCCAACAACAAACAACCACTCTGGTTTAGATCAGGGAGGCCGTTCCTCCCAATCACGCCTCTCCAGGTGTCTCCATCATTGCCACGTGTGCGTTGAAGTCCCCAGCAGAACAATGGATTCCCCCACTGGCGCCCCATGCAGGACTCCACTCAAGGTCTCCAAGAAGGCCGAATACTCCGAACTCCTGTTTGGTGCATATGCACAAACAACAGTCAGAGTTTTCCCCCCACAACCGCGGCGTAGGGAGGCGACCCTCTGTCCACCGGGGTAAACTCCACGCGCGGCGCTCAGCCGGGGGCTTGTTAGTATCCCCAACCCGCCCGGCGCCGCACACCCTGAGCAACTCCGGAGAAGAAAAAAAGAGTCCAACCACTATCCAGGAGTACAGTTCCAGAACCGAGACTGTGCGTAGAGGTAAGCCCCCAGATCTAACCGGTAGCGCTCCACCTCCCGCACCAGTTCCGGCTCCTTCCCCACAGAGAGGTGGCGTTCCCACGTCCCCAGAGCCAGCGTCTGCTGCCCGGGTCTGGTCCGTCGAGGCCCCTGACCTTCACTGCCACCCATGTGGCAGCGCACCCGACCCCAGCGGTTCCTCCCACAGGTGGTGGGCCCATGGGCTGGAGAGATGGGAGCCACGTAGCTTGTTCGGGCTGTGCCCGGCCGGGCCACCAGGCGCTCGCCGACGAGCCCGCCGTCTGGGCCTGGCTCCAGACGGGGGCCCCGGGCTTCCTCCGGGCAGGGTCACTCCATTTCTACCTTGTTTTTCCATTGGGGTTTTTGAAGTTTTATATACTGTTGGATAGTTTAATCTACAGCAATTTATGCTGATCCTAGAGGCTTTTTAAAGACTTTATTTAGCTTAAGATGTAGGAGGGTTTTCTCAACACATAAAGGAACACTTCATCCTTCAGTTTATCACCAACATTCAGCATCAACACATCTGGAGACTCGTGGTTCTCACTGGACAGGGAGGGGGTGAAAAGAAACTAAAGCTGTCAGACAAATGTAGTGGAGTAAAAAGGACAATACATACCTCTGAGATATAGTGGAGTAGAAAGTAGCAGAAACAGGGGGTGACCTCTAGCTCGCCCAGTAAGAGCGTGCACCCCATGTAGGCTGAGTCCTTTGCAGCGGCCCGGGTTTGAATCCAACCTGCGGCCCTTTGCTGTGTGTCATCTCCTCTCCCTCCCCACTTCCCTGTCTATCCACTGTCACTATCTAATTAAAGGTAATCCCCCAAAAAATAATCTTAAAGAAAAATAAAGTAGGAGAAACAGAAGTACTTCTGTTTCTGAGATATATATGAAACAGAAGTACTTCTGTTTCTGCTACTACTACAAAGGCGCTACACTTTGGAAGCCCCTCGGGCCCTATGTAATGTTCCATCTCTGGAGCGCTGAGGGTCAAAGGTCAACCTCAGGCTGCCTGGACTGAAGGATCATGGGGATTCACAAAGACTGCTTTGTTTTCTCTGTTGTTTTCTTCATGTTATCATGTTCCACTCATTTCCTGAATGTTTCCTATTTACAGTGAAAAAACCCATTCACTACTACTACAACACTACATGAGCATTTCTACAGACCACGATGGTCTAGGCACCAGAGATGTTCACAAGTCATTTTTTGGAAGTCCAACTCGAGTCTCAAGTCTTTGAGGGGCAAGTTCAAGTCAAGTCTCAAGTCTTTGAGGGGCACGTTCAAGTCCGAGTCTCAGACTCGAGTCCCCATCTCTGGTAGGCACTCAGTCAAGTTGAGCATTTAAATGTACATTTGAAGTACTGACACTTTAAATGAATATTTTGTGAGACTTTGTACTTTTGCCACACTGCATTAAAAGAGGTTAACACTGCATTTTGAGTGAAATGTTTCAACAACTATTGAATGGATTTTGATGAAATTTAGTTAATCATTCATGTTGTCAGGATTAATTGTAGGTCCCAAAACGTCGCAGGTAGAGAGTAAATGATGTAAAGGTATTCTTTGGAAATCTTTATTATCATTCCCCGAAAGAACCAAGCAGGCCTGCATGTTGCATGATCAATATTGTCTTCAAAAAATGTTCAGTAATTAATGGAAGTACATTTGCAGGATAAAGCCTGACACAGGTGTGTGGTTCACGCACTGGATGTCTCCTCCCTGTGTGTTGCCGTTCTCTGCCTCGGCCTTAGTTTCGGGGAACAACAAAAGCCTTCAAGCTAGCAAGCTACACTGAAAATTTTAAGTTTTGAAGAAAATTTGGATCATGCAATGGGGGAGGCCTGCTTGTGCTTTAGGGAATGATTGTAAAGATTTACAATGAATATGTTTACAGCATTTCCTCTCTGACTGGGATGTTTCGGGACTGATTGGTGAGAGCAAAATGAGGTTTAACCATGTATCCAGCTAATATAATGATAATAATAATAATAATAATAATAATAATAATAATAATAATAATAACTTTTATTTATCTAGTGCCTTTCAAGAAACCCAAGGACACTTTACAGAATGACTGTGGCTATACTAAGGGAGGTTGTAGGCTGTGATGAACAAGTGGTGTTTTTTAAATATCCATGGATGTAGCATTCTGGATATCTGCAGGGAGGGGGTTCCAGAGGGATGGGGCTGCAACACTGAAGGCTCTGTCTCCGAAGGGACAGAGTTGGGTGTGGGGAACGGAGAGCGGGCCAGCGTCTGAGGACCGCAGGTTTCAGGGTGGGGTGTATGGATGGAGGAGGTCAGAGAGGTACTGTGGGGGCAGGGCATGGAGGGGTTTGTAGGTGACGAGGAGGATTGTATACGTGATGCGGGACTTGATTGGGAGCCAGTGAAGGTGGATGAGGGCTGGGGTGATGTGCTGCCACGTCTTGGTGCGGGTGAGGACCCTGGTGGGAGAGTTTTGGACATACTGGAGTCTGTCTAGGGTTTTGTTGGGGACCCCAGACAGGACTCCATTGCAGTAGTCCAAACGGGAGGTTATGAAAGCATGTATGAGGCTTTCTGCCAAAAAAAAGCTGACTTGGTGATGGATTTGATGTGAGTATGGAAAGGGAGGGTGGAGTCCAGGATTACACCAAGGTTGCGGACATCAGAGGATGGGCATATGGCGCACCCATCAACATCCAGGATGAGCTCTCCAACCTTCTGGAGCAGCCCTTTGGGGGCCAAAACCAAGAGCTCTCTTTTATTGCGATTCAGTTTCAGCTATATCAGCTTTGATGTCATGCAGACAGTTGATCAGGGAGAGGGGGAGAAGCTGAGTGGATGGTTTGGTGCTGTGTATCATCGGCGTAGGAGTGGAAACTGAGACCATGTTGCCGTATAATCTGACCAAGGGGGAGCATGTAGATGGTGAAGAGGATGGGTCCAAGCACAGAGCCTTGGTTGACCGGAGCTGGGTCGGAGCGGGAGTTGCTAATAGTGACACATTGCTTCCCGTGTGAAAGGTAAGACTGAAACCAGGAGAGAGCTGTGCCGGTGATACCAAGTTGATGGGATAGGCGATTAGGGAGAACGGTATGGGAGATTGTGTCCAGAGTCAGCAGTGGTGAGAATCCATCCATCTTCGTCCGCTTATCTACGGTCGGGACACGTGGTAATATAGTGGTGATAGTGGATAGTAGTGAGTAGATAATTTGTGATTTTGATAAGGTCTGAATCCTGACTGAAAGGGTTTATAGAGCTCATGGTTGGACATATGCTGATGGACGCCACAACGCTGTGGAGATAGAGCTGGCAATGCGAGAGTAATTCAAACCAAGCCAGTAAACAAGGGCTGATCCCTGGTCATGACAATTCAGATACGACCTGGTGAGCAACCAGGGAGAGATGCATACCAATTACTTTACACGCTGGAAATGAGTCCTGAACCATTTATTTCATATCGACTGGGAGCATGGCACCTCGTGTGTTTGGACAATATGTTAATGACAGTCGCACTGATTCAATAAAAACAAACAAACTGTCCAGTGTGGACGTGGAAATACTGGTTTTTATTGTCTGTACCAAACTTGACTGAAGAAAATGGAGTTTTCCAGAGTATAACAAACACATCAAAGTCCAGCATAAACAGGAGACAAAAAGGAGACTCACAGTGTTCACGCTCATCAGCACTGATTTTTGAGAGGGAAAAGCGCAGAGGTCACACAAGCACCACCGTTACCTTTGAAGCCATCATTTCACTTTGCTCTGACATTTTCAGCACACACACACACACACACACACACACACACACACACACACACACACACACACACACACACACACACACACACACACACACACACACACACACACACACACACACACACACACACACACACACACACACACACACACACACACACACACACACACGATGCTGCACCTCTTCAGCCAAACTGGGACAGAAGTCCTGATGGCTCAGTTAAAGGCACAGTTTCTGAATACAGGCTGTTTGATACTTTCACAATATTTATATAGCACCTTGACCTGCTTTATAATAATAATAATAATAATAATAAAAAAAGAGACATGGAAATGGTTTTGTTTTGTTTTTTACAATTTGGGACCTTTAAACTCTTAGTGGAGATAAAAGTTACAGATCCCCCAAATGGCCAAAACTTTCTGAGCATGATCTCTGTCAAGCGTGTGTGACTGAAACCAGTCCAAAGTTTGATATCAAACACCACACCCAGTCCTCCTCAGTAACACTTACAATAACCCATATTACAACCGTCATAAAACCAGACCCGACACAACTGAAGATCTCGTTATGTTACGAGTCACACCTGACCGGTAATTGAAGTGACGACAGTTGGTATTAAGATTCAATAAATACACACCGTTAGGGAGCTAGATGAGGAAGCTAACATTGGCACTGGGTCCAGTACAGAGGCCACCACGTAAAGGGGGACGTTGGCTCCCTCTTGCATAACGGAAAGCACTTCTTCACTAAGGTTCGACACCAGTCCTCAGAACTGCTCAAAATGTTTGTCTACAGTTTCAAGTGTTTGAGTTTGCCTCCCAGTTTAGAGAGAGACCTCAGTGCGCTACAGTTTGTCTGAACACACAGGAATGGTATTCCACTGAAGAAATGTCAAACTACAGGATAGCTTTAGGAAACGGGAGTTTCAAAGTGCTCACATGTGAATTGTATAACATAAAGTCCAGCCTTAGCAGTATTGTGCTTTAATTAATTTAGAGCATTTATTTTAATCTGATTAGAAAAGTTTAACCACTATCAATTTGACTTTCCACTATGTAGCTTGCATTTAAGTTTTCATTGTACATATTTGGGAAGTAATCAACTATTTTTATAATCAAGGTATCGTTTCAGTACGGAAGCCCTTAGAAGCAAAGCACATTTTTCTCATAATCCATCTTCTAAGTCTGATCTAAATTGTTTTCATTCCTATGATTATGACATAAGAAAAGGTGGCAGGATCATCTTTCAAAGTTTCTTTAAAAATGTTATATTCATTACAGCCATAAGAGGGTGAAAAACCCGTGTTTGCGCCGATTAAAATACATTTCCGTAATAGTATAGTAATACTGTAGGTGTAGCTCTTTCTGTATAAGGTGTACAGTATAAAGTTTCTTTTTATGTAATGGTTAAAACTTCTTTTTCTGTAACATAACAGGATGTCGGGGAGGGATGCCAGAGTCTCCGCAGGGCCTTAAAAAGTCTTATATTCACTGAAGTATAGTGTAGTATATACTAAGTCTAAAATTAATAATTTCCTACATCCTTGTAACACTACCTCTAATGCTCTTTGAAATGTTTTTTTGTTCTTTATTCTGGGGTGTTGTAGTTCTTTCATTCATCCAAATATAATTTGCTATAAATACAGATTATTATTACTCTGCGTCGCTTTTATTCAATATTCGCTTTGAATACACTCATTTACTTTAAGTACGTTTGTGACTCTGCGTTTTCGTTGTATTTTTAGGTCGTGATACAAGTGTTAAATTTCATTCATAAAAAGGTCTTAAAAAGTCTTAAATGTGACTTGGTGCAGAGAGCCCGGGTTGGTTGAGGGCTGGGTGGGGGGCTGTTTTGTTGGTTAAATACCAATAAAAAAACTTCAAAAATACATGTCTAGCCAAAATATAGACATGACACATAGTTCCTGGTACAGCTAGTGATTTCCACTATTCACACACGCAGGCAACGCCAGGAACCCATCAGAGACAGCCCAACAAGGACCATCCCTGCAATGTTCCTGCTTGCATTCACAATGAAGCCATCCCAGCATTTTAAATGGGATGTTACGAGGTCCTGAGGGGGGAACTTGGCAGTACAGATTCACCCTGCCCCCCTCATGCAGGAAACCTCTTGTTTTAGGGAAAGACTGCATGTGTGAAATGAGTGTTATAACAACAATCACTTCATCTTAACAAATATGAAATAATTCAGCTGGTAAAACCTGTTTTCACCTGTTCTGTAGTCATAAACAGGAGAGAAAACAATTAAGATCAGAGTTATGGAATGACTCATCAAAAGAAGAACATTCTTACTTGCCTCTCACAGCTTCCCTATTTGAGTCAACTAAGCAAAAATGGCAAAAATAAAAATCCTGATTTCAGCATAAAAAAAACATGAGGATTTGTGGTTTTTCTTGGTTTAAAAATCAACTAAAATATTAACCCAAATATCTTTGGGTTTTGGACTGTTGGTTAAATTAAAAAAAAGATACTTTCTGATCCGAGAGATTATGTTTAAACTATTTTGAAAATTTGAGAATAGTCAGCAGATTCATCAATAAAGGCTATGTTCATTAGTTAGAGGACCTTAGTTAGTAAATGTTCATGGGACCAAAGAGAATGATGACAGTAAGGAGCAGTTGGTTGTGTTGCCACAAATTATATAAGCACATTAGATCCAAAAATAAAAGGAACTGCAGAAACGTCCTGACTTGCACTTTAACCCTCATGCCCTCTTCGGTCATTTTTGTACATTTTTCTCAAGTTTTTTTTTTCATTTCGTGATAATTTTTGCTGTGTTACTTCTTATGGCATGAAATTTTGTAGGAATCCTTCTTTTCAGTCAAATTTTTTAAATCCATTGTTTTTTACGCTTACATGTCTTTTATACTTAAATGATTCATTTTATGTACCTCCTCAAAATGAACACGTACCAAAATTGTCTATAACAAAACTTATTAAATAATCATATATCAAATATTTTTTTTCTGCTTTTTTTCCATGAATCACTTAAACAACTTCTTACCTAATCAAAACCACCAAACATTCAATCATTTTCAGGATTTTAACCCTTTAAATGCCAGGTTATGTATTTGAAGTATGTCATTTTTATAAAAAAAAAAAACACAAAAAATGATTTTTTTCCATATAATGAATAATATGTAGATGGGGCTTTGGTAGTGATTAGAGGCTTGGATATGTCAAAGATAAGCAACAAAACTGATTTGATTGCATTAGTATTTTTTATGTAATTCCAGATACTCCCTCTGGACACCTTTGAGACAAAAATGGCCCCATTGACTTCCATTATAACCACATGTTTTGATCTCACTGCCTTTACAGTATAAAACCATGCATTCTGTAATGTCAGCATTTCATTTGGAAGAAAACTAGTCATATTTGACATTTTTACAGTATTTCACCAGATTCAACCATTTTGCCCTTGTAGGCCGATGCATGAAATTATAGTTATATTATTAATTAGGTTAGAAGTTGTTTAAGTGATTTATGAAAAAAAAGCAGAAAAAAATATTGATATATGATGATTTAATAACAGTTTTTGTGTGCGTGGACATTTTTGCCTCGAAGGTGTCGAGAGTAAGTTTTTTTAAGGAGGGCATGAGGGTTAAGTTGATGTGTGGTTAAATCCGTGTCCGATGAACAGCAAAGGAAAGGGAGCTTTTTATTCAGTGCCCCAGTTTCAGGTGACCAAACTTATATTTAATATTTGGTCCAATCCTTTTTAGTCCTGGACCTTCACATGTCCCTCAGACATCAGCAGACATTGATAAGATTTGCCAGATTCCCTTCCAACTTTTCAGAGCTTTTGGCTTTAGAAATTGAGCCATACGACTGATGAGTCGGACTAAACTCTCTGGTTGACTCATCTTGGCTGATCATTTTCCTGCTGCAATGTCCAAAAATTGGGTGGCTGAGTAAAACGAGTCCTAAAGTAATCCCAAAATAAATGGATGTAAAAACCAAATTAAAGCTGAAAGTCAGTCAGAACTTTAAGCTCATATTCATAGGGGCACAGATGCCACCATACCAAGGTGGACTGTGCTCACATCAAGAAACTCCGTAGTTCAAATCACTCTTTAGAACGGAAAAAATAAAAGCTTACATTCTGAAAAAAAGTACGATCTGGAAATTGTTTCTGAAAACCAAAATTCATGTTTTTTTCTAAGTGCGGTTTTACTAAAAGGCAACTACCAGAAAATACAAAAAAAAAAAAAAGATAGCCAGGCACCCTTTGATTATGTGCAACATTCAACACACATGGCAGTGCTTGTTAAATGGTGGAGTTACCGGGTCTCTGATGGAGACATTCTCCATCAGCTGAGGGACACCCCAGAGCTAACCGATCCTAATTTAAATTCTACGCAATAGAGTTTCAAAGTCTGCAGCTGAGATACATTTATATCACCGTGGAGCCAACTGGTGGTAAAAAAACACCCACACAACTCATCAGAAACCCATTCAGTGAAACTAAATATGTATATTTAGTTTGCTGTATGAACATTAGGTGGTTCCCGGCAACCCGACACACAGCTTTTGTCCAAAATACCTCCAACGTTGTTTATTTTCACAACACGTTAAAAATAGGACTAACAGTACAAACACTTGCCCAATAAGACTAACATTAAAGTAAAATAAAAAAAGTTATGAAAAATGTTTTCTTATGAAAAGGAATTGGTTATGAATAAGGCCATTGATAAAGTGATGTACTTCAATAACAACGAGTTGCTGCTAACAGAAAACAGATTGTGTGGAATCAACAATAATGGTTGTTTCAAATCAGGTAAAAAAAGTCAAAATGACATTTTACAAAAGGACCGGGGACTGCAGTCGGCTACATGTAGTTAACTCCGATCTGCTCTGGACCCCCCCCCCTCAGGAGGAGTTTTCTATTGGCTGAAGCCTAAGTAAGGGTAACTGCTATAAAACAGTGGTGGGGTGGGCCTTAAAACTCCAAAAAGACATAACCGAAAACTATTGGTAAGCTTTTTTTTACTAAACATGGGCATGTTGATCAAAAGGCTGCCGTCACACATCGACTGGAAGAAAAAGCCACTTTCCTAGAGTTGATTTAAGAAGCTGAGGTCAAGTGGGAGCATGTGATCTGCTACAAGAAGAGCAGCACTTTCTATATCAGTAACCCCTCCTTTTTTCTCTATTGTTGTGAGAAAACAAGTCAAAGCTTGCCACAGTGATGTTTTAGTGAGCGTGAAAAAAAAATGTTAAGAGCATCACTGACAGGTGCCTAAATAACTTGCAACAGAGAAAACTAAATAAAAAGAATAAGAAATGAAATGGAGTGAGGGGGATAATACATATAAACAGTAGCACACATTTACAAACACGACTACAGCAGGAGGTCTCCTTGGTGGTAAAAAGGCAGAGAGAAACCCCCCCGGCTGTTGCCTTGTCCCAGACTAAACCCTGAGCCCTTCAGAGTCAAATATATCGGCTACATCAAACTGGATCAAGTAGTTCAAAACACACTACTCATCTTCAGCAGGACTCAAAATGGGACCAGCTAGCAAAACATACTAAATACAGCTCAGATTTGGTTTTTTTTTTTAAAACTGCAAAACTAAGTGTCGTAGTTGGGAATGTGTGTGTATTTCTCTGGGCATGCATCTTCCTACAAATTAATCTAATTCAGTATCAACAGGAGAGGCACAAAATGGCTGCCGCGCCATCAGACAAAAACAAACCATGTGGCTTAGTTTGGGACAAAGTGATGACAGCCAGGTCTTCAGAGGAGCTTCTTCGTGTTGGATTGGTTTCAAATGGATTTTAAACACACACACACACACACACACACACACACACACACACACACACACACACACACACACACACACACACACACAGAACATCACCGTGTTTTCACACTCAAGTCCATTACAAAAACCAGACATGTACTGCACAATCTGGTTTGGGGAAGGATGGGATTACAGGTGAGGGTGGGGGCCTGGGACTCTCGCAGACTGACAGGTGTGGAAGAAGAAGAAGAAGAGCCTTTGACCGAGGCCTTCTTGATTATTGTTAAAAGAAGAAGATAGAGGAAGAGGTCCAGCAGGTTGGGATTTGGGTTCAGGGCTGGTGGGGCACAAGTCGAGAGATCAGGTTTGGTGATGATAGAAAACCAAACTGGCTGTCTCGGCTTGAGAAAGGATCTTGAGGTGGGGGCGTGTAGACCAGGGCATCGCCTGCTGTCTTGAATATTAAAACTCCTCCTGCTCCTCGGCATCCGGAATCACGAAACCCTCCTGAGAGAGAGAGAGAGAGAGAGAGAGAGAGAGAGAGAGACAGAGACAGAGACAGAGACAGAGACAGAGAGAGAGAGAGACAGAGACAGAGACAGAGAGAGAGACAGAGACAGAGAGCCAGAGAGAGAGACAGAGACAGGGAGAGAGAGAGAGAGAGACTTTTACAGTACACAACAATACCCACAATATCTAAACCACAATAGTAAAATAAAAATACACATTTAAAACAATTCTGGCAAATTGTTTAACCCTCATGCCCTCCTTGGTCATTTTTGTACATTTTTCTCAAGTTGTTTTTTTTCATTTTGTCATCATTTTTGCTGTGTTACTGCTTATGGCATGACATTTTGTAGGAACCTTTCATTTCAGCCAAATTTTTTAAATCCAGTGTTTTTTACTCTTACATGTCTTTTATACTTAAATGATTCATTTTGTACCCTCTGGACACCTTCGAGGCAAAAATGTCCACGCACACAAAAACTTATTCAATCATATATCACTATTTTTTTCTGCATTTCTTTTCATAAATCACTTAACCAACTTCTAACCTAATCAAAACCACCAAACATTCAATCATTTTCAGGATTGTAACCCTTTAAATGCCAGTTTATGTATATGAAGTATGTCATTTATAAAAAAAAAAAAAAAAAAACACACTAAAAAATGTTTCTTTCCCATATAATGAATATGTAGATGGGGCTTTGGTGGTGATTAGAGGCTTGGATATGTCAAAGATAAGCAACAAAACTGATTTGATTGCATTATTATTTTTTATGTAGTTCCAGATACTCCCTCTGGACACCTTCGAGGCAAAAATGGCCCCATTGACTTCCATTATAACCACATGTTTTGATCTCTCTGCCTTTACAGTATAAAACCATGCTTTCTGTAATGTCAGCATTTCATTTGGAAGAAAACTAGTCATATTTGACATTTTTACAGTATTTCACCAGATTCAACCATTTTGCCCTTGTAGGCCGATGCATGAAATTATAGTTATATTATGGAGCTTGTGTGTGTGTGTGTGTGTGTGTGTGTGTGTGTGTGTGTGTGTATGTATGCATGTCTGTGTGTCAGAGAGAGTTTGTGTAAATCTGTAAACAAATGATGATAATTTTAGTGGTGAAAAAAGCGCACCTTACTTTTGCCAGTTATATTATGGAGCCGTGTGTGTGTGTGTGTGTGTGCGCATGCATGCGTGTCTGTGTGTGAGAGAGAGTTTGTGTAAATCTGGGTGAAAAAAGGGCTTCTTTTGAAGGATGCATTTCATGTGTCTTTGAAGACGTGCTTGAATAAAAACATTGTCTCCTGCATTTGTTGTAAACAGAAACAACTATTAGTGTGTTTATGCACCTGGCTCTAGAGAAGGAGAAAGACCTGGAGCAAAGAGAAGGAGCCTTTATCTTCCAGCCAACTGCAGGACTCATCTGAAGATGACTCAAGTTTCTGGAGTCTGACAAAATAGTCACTGGTGTCCTCCAATTCTGTGAGTGCCTCTAACCCTTCCTCTGAAAGTGGAGAGGACACTGAAGATCCTGTCCATCCTAACATTGAATGGACAGTGAAGAATCGGCAAGTCTGGTCTCCATCTAATACTGAGACGCTGCGCAACATTCAAGCACCGACCGGCATGATGTCAGAGCCCACGAGATATGCCATATCAAGAATCCATGATGTGGCATCCTCTTTCGACCTTTTCTTCACTCTTGACTTGATCCAGCTGATTCAGGAAATGACAAACCTACACGGGAGGTGTTCAATCTCAGGATAGAGTGATGTGGATGCTCAAGAGATTTTAACATACATGGGACTTCACACTTGGCTGGTGTGTACCGGGTCCAAAGGGGAATCCACCCGAGCCTGTGGGATGTCCATAGTGGGAGACCAGTCTTCAGGGCCACCATGTCCCACAAACCATTTGAAATGATAAGCGCCAGTTTACAGCAAATGCAGGAGACAATGTTTTTATTCAAGCACGTCTTCAAAGACACATGAAATGCATCCTTCAAAAGATGCCTTTTTTCAGCCCTAAAATGATCATTGCTTGCTTACAGGTTTACGCAAACACACACACACACACACACACACACACACACACACACACACACACACACACACACACACACACACACACACACACACACACACACACACACACACACACACACACACACACACACACACACACACACACACACACCTATAATTTCATGCATCGGCCTACAAGGGCAAAATGGTTGAATCTGGTGAAATATTGTAAAAATGTCAAATATGACTAGTTTTCTTCCAAATGAAATGCTGACATTACAGAATGCATGGTTTTATACTGTAAAGGCAGTGAGATCAAAACATGTGGTTATAATGGAAGTCAATGGGGCCATTTTTGCCTCGAAGGTGTCCAGAGGGAGTATCTGGAACTACATAAAAAGTACTAATGCAATCAAATCAGTTTTGTTGCTTATCTTTGACATATCCAAGCCTCTAATCACCACCAAAGCCCCATCTACATATTATTCATTATATGGAATTTTTTGTTTTTTTGTAATAAAAAATGAAATACTTCAAATAAACTGGCATTTAAAAGGGTTACAATCCTGAAAATGATTGAATGTTTGGTAGTTTTGATTAGGTTACAAGTTGTTTAAGTGATTTATGAAAAAAAAAAAGCAGTAAAAAATATTGATATATGATGATTTAATAGCAGTTTGTGTGCGTGGACATTTTTGCCACGAAGGTGTCGAGAGTAAGTTTTTTTTTTAAGGAGGGCATGAGGGTTAAAATGGAAATGGAAGTCGGGATAAAAGTTTCTGAGTCTATTGGACCTGCATCTGTGCATGGAGTACCTACGGCCTGAGGGAAGTAACTTAAACTGGCAGGACAGGGGGCTAGGGTCAGCTGCAATGGATCGGGCCTTCTTTATCCCTCTATTGGAGTGGATGTGGGAGAGAGTGGGGAGGTTGATGCCTGCAATCTTGCCACATGTCCTAACGATACTCTCTAGTCGTTTTTGGTTTTTCATGGACAGAGAACCAAACCAGCAAATAAAACAGACTCAATAAAACAGGAATAAAACATTCTCATAAACATGGGGTCAATGTGGTTCAAAACATAGCTTCCTATCAATTATTGTGCCAAGGTACTTATATTCTTGTACCGTCTCAACAGGTTGGCCATCAATGATAGTGGGGGGAAAAGGGGGGCACTGTTTCCTAAAATCAATAATTTAGTCTTAGAGACATTTATTTTAAAAAAAGAACGCTCACACCAATCGTTAAAGTCC
Source organism: Perca fluviatilis (assembly GCF_010015445.1). Taxonomy (NCBI): domain Eukaryota; kingdom Metazoa; phylum Chordata; class Actinopteri; order Perciformes; family Percidae; genus Perca; species Perca fluviatilis. Next base: position 333,002 of record NC_053116.1, read on the forward strand.
TTCACTATTGGTCAATCACACTTTCATTAAGTAGAGACACAATGACAGAGTCATCTCCAAATTTAAAAACCTGTCTTCCATCATATTGTGAACGACATTCATTTGTGTAGAAGATAAAAAGGAGAGGGGAGAGGACACATCCTTGGGGGGAGCCAGTAGAAGATAAAAGATTGCCCGATAAAACACCATTGACTTTAACCCATTGGGATCTGGAGGATAAAAAGTCATCTAGCCAGGCTATTAGCCCTGGGTTAATGTTGTGTGTCTTTGAAAGTCCTTCTGCTAAAATGTGGGGTTGGATACAATTAAAAGCTGATGAAAAATCAATAAATAGTAGTCGTACAAATTGCTTTGCCCCTTCCAGATGATTAAAAACTGTGTTGAGCAGGCTACCCGTAGTTGTGGCTGTATTATTGCTAAAATAATTTTTTCAAAAGTTTTCATAATGAGAGAAGTGAGGGCCACTGGTCTAAAATCATTAAGCGATTTAGGTCCTTTGGTCTTAGGCACAGGCACAATCACTGACTCTTTCCAGAGAAGAGGGACCCAGTGTAATTGAAGTAACTTATTGAATATGAAGGCAAGTATGTCAGACAGTGGCTCTGCACAGCTTTTTAGTAGGCGTCCACCAATATTACCTGGACCAGGACTCTTCCTTTCCTTCATCCCCCTAAGAATTCTGTGAACTCTGTCCTTAATAATGATAGCCACATTTTGTTGTGCCCATGATTCCCTGTACGTGGACAATTCCTTGGTGAAATCGTAAATATTAAAGCGATTATAAAAAAATTCAATTCATCTGCAAGCTCAAAATCTGAGATTTTTTTTATGATTGGATTGTAAACCCATCATTGACTTCACACCGTCCCATGCAGGGCGTGACTTGCCACTACTCAACAGGGATTAAACTTTGTCCTTATATTTAAGTTTAGATAATTTGAGCTCCCTCTTTACTTGCTTCTGCAGGTCATTATAGACTATCGCATCCCCCTGTTTAAAACTAATATTTCTCTGGTTAATGATACTGTTAACGGATTTGGTCACCCATGGTTTATTATTCGGAAAAATAGAAATAGCCTTTTTGGGAATGATTTCATTTTCACAGAAACGTATATAAGCAGAAACAGTCTCAACAAGTTCATCCAAGTTAGGACATGCTTCCTTAAATAAGTCCCAGTCTGTACATGAGTAACAGTCCAATAGCTCCTGTGTAGATTCTTCAGACCAGACCGGAACCAAACGTCGCTCAGGTTTTGTTCTCCTCAGGACAGTATTGTAGACCGGAACCAAATAAACAACGTTATGGTCGGACCGACCAAGGGGGGCTCTGCTAAATGACCTGTAGGCTTTTTTAACTGTACCATAACAGAGGTCTAAACATTTCATATGTCTTGTAGGACATGTGACATATTGGGAAAAGTTACTTAGTGACTTTCCAAGCATACAGTGATCGTCGTGCATTTAAATTTAAAGCACCATCAGACTGGAACAATCTCTCTCGCTCAGATCTATAACTTCCTTTTATGTTTTCAAATCATCTTTTTACTTATTCTCAAACATCTTGTTCCTGATCCTTTTTTTTTCCTTCTTCTTTCTCATATACTGTACATGTTTGCAGTTATGTACCTGCATGCGATAGTGAAGTGCATAAACATATTTATACCTTGATTCTGTATTTGCATTTTCGCAGATGGCTCACTGATTGATCATGGCTAAAGGGAAGGGATTAGGTTTGTGGGAGCATTGTTAGTGAGTGCGTGTATATGAATGTGAATTTTGTATCTAAATGTTTGTTATTGTCTTGTGCTGTATTTACTTTAATTATGATTCTCCATCTTGATGTTGGTTTCTTTTGTATCTTAAAAGGACCCCTTCGAAAATGAGATTGTGCATCTCAAGGGATTATCCTTGAAAATAGATAAATAAAGTCGCCCATTATAAAAAGTTTGGCGCGTCAGGGGCGATACTTTGCAGCCTTTGCACTGTTTGTACTATTACCCTTGATGCAATATCAGCGTTGTATACAAGTGTGACAAATATTTGTGGAAACTCTCTCGGTAAGTAATAAGGACGGAGAGAGACAGGCATGAGTTCGATGTCAGCGGCGCACACAGTTTCTCTGACCGTAACTGTATTGCACCAGCTCATCACAGACCACCACTGAGTGATTTTCCCGTTGCTGCCGGGTCCCTATCAAGTCGCAACGGTACTCCAAAACCATCGATTTCTAAGTCTGGTTGTAGATCCTGCTCCTTGAGCCACGTCTCAGTCAGTGTAATAAGGCAGGCATTCCTGTAGTCCGATACAAATCTGGCATTTGCTTGGAGTTCATCCACCTTGCTCCGGAGGGATTGTACATCGGCGAGGATTATCGAGGGGAGAGGGATCCTCCGGAGGCCCTGTCTTTTGAGCCTCAGGCGAACCCCGCCGCGGCTTCCTCTTTTCCTCGCCTTTGTTGGCCTCATCCCCTGGTCTCCCCTTGGAAGGACCATGCCTGATGATCTCCATGGGGAATTTTCCAGCTGGGTCCACGATTCCCCCTCCACCTGCATCCCGGAGTAGCAGTAGGAACTCCCGGTTGTAACAGAGGTGGTAATCAAACAGAGCACCCGCGTAAAGTGACCAAAAAGTGTCAAAATGAGCAGAAAACCAGTCAGTCTGAGGCGAGTCATTGTTTCCAAAATCACGTATGAGCAGAGTTAAAAATAACAATGAACTATGTTAGTAGTCGCACACAATCGTTAGAAAAACAAACAAACAAAAACATAACGCGCACAACTGCTGCTGCGTGTCGCCATAGAACAGCGCCACCTGATAGCTGATTGCTGATAGGGTTGGGTACCTTTGACATCAGAACCAATACCGGTACCTGTGCCTGGTGTTTGGTCTCGGTATTCAACGGTACTTTTTTCCAGTACTCGCCATTGCCCGTTTTCATTTTGCCAGCAAACGTTGCACAGACCACTGTCTCCGTCTAGTTTAGTCAAATACAACCACACAGCTCAACGTTTTCGGCTGGCCATCTTTCTCCTGCTCCACACAGCGTCAGCAGAACGTCAGGTTTCTTTCCCTAACGACCAACCACAAGTTGTCATGACAAATCTAACCATTCGTGATTCAGAACAATGGGCGCATTCCATGAATAGGTCAATTTTAACCATTATTTAATTCTTTGCAGCTATTCTGATTTATAATGTATGCCTGCTCCTGGCGCAACACATGCAAGTTTAATCTAAATGGTGCACTAAATTGGTCATAATTGCTTTCGGTTATGATCCGGACATAACATTACACTCAGGCACATCCTCAGCTGGTGCTCCCTGCTCCTGATGCACGTGAAAGTACCGGAATTTGGCACCGTTTGACTTTATGTAAACCAATACTCTGTAGTAGTGCTTTCTGTAAAGCACTTTGTGACCCTGTTTGTCTGTGAAAGGTGCTATATAAATAAAGTTTACTTACTTACTCACTCACACCGATGTGATTCGGTCGGTATTGGTAAAAGGACAAGGTTCGATGCCCAACCCTACTTGCTGATGCATCAGTTCTGTTCTTGCTGCGGTTACATTTCAATGACATAGTTGTTGCTTTTGTCTGCATCTTAAAACTGTATGTACATGTTTCCCTGTTGTACTATGTGCTTTAGCAATACTACAATTAGGGGTGGTACGGTTCACAAAACCCACGGTTCGGTTTGTATCACAGTTTTAGGGTCACGGTTTTCGGTTCTGTACGGTTCTTGTTATTTTTTCTTTTAATCTTTAACACTCCAGAATATACTTCAGCATATGATATATAGCTAAAATTAGCATATTGAATGCATGTTGCACAAAACATGCACACAGTGGCAGTTCTATATATTGTTTTATTTCATCATAGGTACCATGAAATCCAAAATGTTCCCACACACCAGACTATAAACGACGCTGGCGCATCCTCCAGCTCTGGGCAGCCTCTCTCCCACTTGACATTTCTGCAGGTGACGTGACGTGACCTGCAGCGGCACCCCACTCCACTTGAGGAGCGGTCGGCTCGGTGTCTCTCAAAATCTGACGAAAATCTTTTAAACTGACCTTTGTCGATCTGAAATGAAGACAGATTCAGCAACTGCATGGCCTATTTCTCGCTTAAAATGTTTTTAGAAACACGTTTCGGTGAACTATTTTAGTACAATATGAGATCGTACTCTGAACGAGCCGCCATGACAGTCCGTTTTGAAATTAGGGACCAGCCAGACCCATGTGACGCGATCGTCCAATCAGCTGCCATGGGTTGCGTTTGTCACGCCCATCCCGCTCGTCATTTCCAGTAAGTGTTTTAACATAGGTGTATAAAGTGGGCACTATGGCAGTAAGAGGTTAGTGCAGCTTAACAGTGTACTGACGAACCGTGCGGTACACACACGCTCCGAACCGAGACTAGCGAACCGAGACTAGCGAACCGAGACTAGCGAACCGAGACTAGCGAACCGAGCGGTTCGGGTGTTTTTTCATGAACCGTACCATCCCTAACTACAATATGGTCATGCTAATAAAGCCTTTTTGAATTTGAGAGAGATAGACACTTTGTGATAAATGCTGTACAGCTCGTTTCATCTAAAAACATATTTAACATATTTAGGGGTGTCAGGAGTCTCCAAATCCACATTTCTACCATTGATTTGAACTTATTTTTCTTTCAGCAGTGACAGCGATGCCACTCGCCAAAAACGACGAGGACAGATGAGAGTGACATAATGGTAACTAGGAGGTCAGTCAGTCAGTAGCACTGAAAACATTGAGCCTCAGTGAGCACGCCATTCCTCTGCTGGAATTTAGAATGGCGTCCGCAGTTGTTCGCAGCAGAGCAAATGTGTGTGGGATCGAGTCAGAAATAAAATAGAGAGAGTGTGTGTGTGTGTGTGAGATCATGGTGATGAAGGAACATGTCAGGTGTTTTTAAGGATACACACAATGTTTGTTGATGGATTCATTCACTGTTGATTTGAGTCTTTTCATCTGATTCATCGACAAGAAAAATATAAAATATCACTCTAGTATTATTTATGGCCATATTTTTGCTATTTCTATGATTAATAGTAATAATTAATAAATATCTTAAAAATGTAATTTCGTCTCACTAAATGATTATGATAGATAGATATAAATAAAATATATTAAATTACAGAACTTAAATATTACATATGTCATATTTTTTAAATTGTGTAATTTAATTTCTAGTCTGACAAATTGAGGCCATTTTTGTATGCATCAACTCATTGGCCTTCAGAACGAATGACATCACTGAAGACTCACATCTGTGGCGTAGAGGATGTCGATGATCCTCTGCAGCGTGGGGTCGCCCTCTCCTTCCTTCTCCTGGCAAATGAGCTCAATGTTCCGCAGCTTACCAAAATAAAAGTCTCTCTCCTTCTCCATGTCCTGAATGGTAGATTTCAGCATCTCCACCTGTAGCAAAGGGGCCAAAACATAATTTTTTTTCCTACTTTTCCAGTGCAAATGAATGTGCTCATTTGCATATTAGTGACACCACCGCACAATTCTTTGATTATTTGACTCCTCCGACGTAGTGACACAGCGTTGTGTCCTAGGTCTATCACTGGACACATCCAGACCACAGATGTCTGGCAGCAACAGGTCGTCATTACGTTGTGCATTCAAAGTTATTGTAAAATACCCTGGTTACACTTTACTTTAAGTTTTCTACATAAGACACTGACATGACACTGTCATGAACGTGTCATAAAACATAAACAAGTCATAAACGTTTATGACACAACTCTTTTTTAGTAAGTGTCATTCGGTTTTGTCATGACACATTATGGTTAGGGTTAGGGTTCATGTGTCATGACTGTGTCATGACAGTGTCATGTCACTCTTATGTAGAAAACTTAGTGTTACCAATACCCTTTTCTCATCCGTTTGTCTTTTAACAGCAATTTAATGGTGAAAGAATTCATTATAGTTAAAAGTTATTACATTTTTAATCATTCCCACGTTTTTTGCTGATCCAAAAATGTATCCGATCCGTGACTCCAAACCGTGATCTGATCTGGGAGTTTTGTGATCCGTACTATTTGAGAGAGATGGGGAATTATATTGCCAGCCATTATCTCATTGTTTCATTATTAAAATATGTGGTATAGTTACATATGAAATGAATTGCTCCAACTGATGCCTGGTTGCCAAGCCGGCAACCACTTTAAAAAGTTAGCAATGAGCCCTGCAATATACACTTTTTAAATGGTCTTTACACCCTGAGAGCAATAAATAACTTATGGGCTCTAAAAAATGAGCGAAAAAGATCTGTCATCTGTGCTCCTGTAAAAACTCCCACTAATCAAACCAAACAGCTTTTTAAGAACCAATGAACTGCCTCCTTGCCCTGCTGCTCGTACTCCACCCACTGTGAACGAGCCTGAGCTCAGTGCGCGTCAATGCCACCAGATTTACTGCAAGCCTGCTGGAGAATCAATGAGAAAACTCAGCAAAAGTTGCCACTGCCACGCTTAAAGGGCAAAGAAAAGAGACTAAAGCTGAAAAAGCAGTGACTAAAAAGAGCTGCAGACACAGACACAGACGACAAAGTAGCGTAAACATTGGCACAGCTTTTCAGCTAGCTGAGCTGAAGATGTTGCTAGCTCCGTGGCTAACCCCCTTCACTTTAAGCAGCAGGTAGCAGCAAGACACAGGAACTTGGCTTGGGTCTTAAGGAGTTGTAGCATATATTCACCGACGGATTAGTCTCGCTTTGCCTGACCCTCCTCCAAATCGCGCTGAAGGAGGGTCTGGCTACTCCACATAGCATTCCTGGATGGGAGGAAAATGTGCTCTGGTTTATTGGCATTTCTTTAAACCAATCACAATCGTCATAGGCGGTGCTATACTCCGCATGGAGCCGCTGCAAAATAGTCATTCAACAGAAACCTCAGATTGGACAGATAGTCTAGCTAGCTGTCTGGATTTACCCTGCAGAGATCTGAGGAGCAGTCAACCAGAGTCCTCACAAATCTACCGGAGGTTAGAACGCCGACACAAAAAGCGGAAGGAAACCGAAAAGACATGCATCCGGCGGAATTTCCTGCAGCATTGTAGCAATCCCAGAAGTGGAATGCATAGACTACCGACGGATAAACTATACACAGAGTGCACTGCTACGTTCACAGCTATAATAGTTACTGCTAACTTCTTACTCCCTCTCTCCACCACACTCGCTAACAGGTGGGCTGCAGCTGACACTATGTGGGCAACATGCAGGGTGTGTATGTGTGTGTTCTTGGCTGTAACACTGTGACTGTGTAGGCAACCATCATGGGCACATTTGAGCAAAAGACAACAAGCAGATGCCCGTCCCGTGTGTCGGTTCCAGATGCTCTTCACTTTGTTTTTATGCTCAGGTGGAGGGAAAATCCACTTGTGCCCAAGCCGTATAAAAGGCAGAAAAACCCTGGACTAACTTTACATGTCCTCTTTGAACACACCAATAAAGCTCATTTTAAATTATCTGCTAGTAGTAGAACGGAGTCATTTCACTTTCAATAGTGACTGTATAGAGCAGGTGATGTGCTGACCTCATTCATAAGCTCCGCCCTTTCCTCGTCGCCTCCTCCCATTCCCGGCTTCCTCGCACTGACGTTAGCCAGCTTGGGCGCTACCTTGGCAACAGGTGGCCTTTGAGGAGCTGAAGAGACACACAAGAGAAGGTTATTAACTTAAAAACTGTTACTTACCAGCATTTCCCCAATAAGATTTCAAACGGTGTGACCCAAACCAGAGCTCTGACCTTGACTGAGGGCCTTCTTAGGGGTTTTGGTGAGAGCTGACGTGGCAGTGTTGGGTATGGGCATGGCATCCTGGCCCTGCCTAGCCTCCACTGGGTCGTACTCCTTCCCATCATAGTTGGCATCAAAGAACTTCTTAAACCACTGGACATACTCAAAGTTGTCCTGGAACTTCCCCTTCACCAGTTTGTCTACTGGAATGATCTAGAAGCAAAAAGAGAGGTAATTAGGACCAGGATGTTTTGACAGCTGTATGCCTGGTAGCTTCAGGTTAACGGCAGTGTGCGCCGCTGCTGGTATGGTTACTACATTATCACTGTCAATACAGTTCGTGTGTTTTTGTACCAATACCAAACATATCTTTATTAGATACCTTCCATTGGATCAAGATCTTCAGCCCCTACAGCACCAGAAAGTTTAAATAAGGTGTTGCAGAAATATGGAAAAGGCCATGAGGCTTCTGGGTATTATTCTATGCTTATGCAGAACCTGGGGAATGGAGCCTGGTCAGTCCTCAAGAAGACATGGGAAAGGGATTGGGGTGTTACGCTGGATGATTGAGTGGGACAGAATCTGTAGGAATATTAACACTGTCACGCAATGCGAGGGTGCGCCTCATTCTGTTCAAGATCATGCATCGTTTCTGTTGGACTACCTGTACCTGACTACAGAAGGTTTAGAACTGAAAAAGACACCAAATTGTTGGAAATGTAAGACAGAGGACATCCAATTACTTCATGTCCTATCGTCCTGTCCTGTGTGATACATGATAACCGATGTCAGATTGCAGGGAGCCAGGTTCCAGTCAGCCCAAGATTAGTTTTTCCCGGTTGGAAATGGGGAAGGTACTTGAGCTATCTGGAGGGCTCATAAGAAGCTTTTTTTATTTATTTATTTTTAAACTGACCTGCTCGAATAAAATCATGAACTAACAATGCATGTACTGTGAAGGACGCTCGGCCCAGAAAAATGTCTTCAATACTGACACGTTCATTAAACACAAAGCAGGCCAGGACAGTGAGGAAAAAAAAACATCAGTATTAGGGATGCACCGAATATTCGGCCACCGAAAATTTTTAATATACTTTTATCACCGAAACAGTACGGCCGAAAATGTTGTGATGACGCAAACAGAAACCGCGACCTGCACGTGTGTCAGTACCCGATCCGTTCCACCTGCAAAGCGTCTCCTCAGCAAAGAGGTTGAGACGGACCATGGAGTGAAAACAATAAAAAGTGCTCTTAGAGTCTGTCAGCACACGTTTCACTGAGATCTATTCGGATCCTCAGCACTTCATCGCGACTGGACTTGATCCGCGTTATAAAGACCATTACTTGGACTAGCACGAGAAATGATCCAGGCCGCGATGGATGAGGAGAACCCGCGTGGAGACGGAGCAGCGCCCAGCGCAGGAGGAGATCAGAGCGCAGAAACAAAGACTCGTCTCTCTGCACCAGATGAGGGGCATGCACCAGATGAGGGGCATGCACCCTCGTTGTCTGATATGTTCAGTGAAACCCTGCAAGAAAGTGCCTCAAAAAATAATAGTAATAATAATAATAATAATAATAATAATAATAATAATAATAGGTAAGCTATTCTGTTCTTAGGCTACTATATACTGTATGTGACTATCAGATTGTAGCCATATATATGCTAGATATTTTTTTAATTAAACTTTAATATTAATTTATACAATTGCAATGCCTTGATTTGAG
>NC_053116.1:347500-355980 GCF_010015445.1 Perca fluviatilis
AATACATCCCTGATGACAGCACACATTGTGGCTCATCACTTCAAATATTACTCTGCCATTTCCATGTCAACATCAACAGAATTAAAACAAAAACTATTTTTGAAACATTTTGCATTCATGAAAAATAAATCATGAACCACCGTGGAACACACAGAAACTCCAACATATCTATATAAAGTATTTTGAATTTGGACTGAGTAACCATTTTAAACGCTTGTCAGCCAGTATTACATATGGTGTACCTTTAAATTGTTTTTGAACATTAAAGCAAAAATATGTTTTTAGTAATAACACAAAATACAAGTATGAACCTGAAAATGCTATATAATGGGTCCCCTTAAGAAAGGAGCAAGGCCACTAATGCTGACGCATTCAGATGAGGACATTTCTAATGCATCTCGGTATACATTTTAACAGAAGTACAATGTGTGCAGTTAGCCAATAGTGATTAACTTAAGTTACAATCTTAAACTGGAAACTTTTATTTTACTTTTACTTTCCGTGTAGGATTAAAGTTTTCCTAGTTGATCTTTGACGCAGACAAAGCACAATGTGGCTCATGTGATGAAACAGAAGCTTCAGTGTTCTTTTTCCCCAACATAGTCAACGATTCATCATCAGCTGCTTACTGGCCTCCTGTTCCACAATCACAACATACATAATAGTCATACAAAATAGCACACATGCTCAAGAGGTCAGACAACAGTCCATAAATGAAACCCATGTGGTCCTCCCATTAATAGAGAAAGATTTTAAAACAAAAAGACATGTCTTACCTGTACACAACATTTCTATTTTGGTGAGGTTCATCTGTAGAGAGTCATTGATCCAGACCAACATGTCATGACGCACTCAGTTGTCACTGGGTCACTGAAGTCCAAGTACACGCTACAGCCATTGTCGGGTCACCTGCTGACACAGAGCAGAGAATAAGTGTGAGCAACATGTACATGATGACTGGTTTACCTGTCAGGAGTGGCTGGTAGAGCAGACAAACTCAAACTGATCACAGTACATAGTGGCTGACCGCTAATATGCATCCTTGACGCTTGTGTCATCATTGTGAGGCATCAAACTGGTTTGTAAACAAACCTGCTACATGCTGCTACACCCTGCAGTGCCCTGCTACGCCCCCAACACCCTGCAGTGCCCTGCTACGCCCTGTAACACCCTGCAGGCCCTGCTACGCCCTGTAACACCCTGCAGTGCCCTGCTACGCCCTGTAACACCCTGCAGTGCCCTGCTACGGCCCTGTAACACCCTGCAGTGCCCTGCCACGCCCTGTAACACCCTGCAGTGCCCTGCTACGCCCTGTAACACCCTGCAGTGCCCTGCTACGCCCTGCTACGCCCTGCTACACTCAGGTGCCCTGCTAAGCCATTAACTACTACAACTACTATTTCTAGTCACTGATCCATTATCTTTTATTGTGACTATTATTGCCACTGTTCATCACACCCCTCCCAACCGCACCGCTAGACAACCGCCTACCAAGAGCCTGGGTCTGTCCCAGGTTTCTTCCTAAAAAGGGAGTTTTTCCCCACTGTCACACTAAATGCTTACTCTTGGGGAATTAGCCTACTGGAATTGTTGAGCTTGTAATAAAAAAAGAGAAAATTATAGAGGGGAGAACCACTATGACATAACTCTGATACTAAATAAAAAAAAAAGCTGAACAAAAAAAAAAAAGAAAAACGGCACACACAGACAATACTACAAATTTAGGCTCAGATTCATAATCAATCTAATGGTCTGTAAAATTTCAGAATATAGTACAAAAGAAATGCCCACAAACATTTAAGTCGACACATATACATATATATATATATATACACACATATATATATACACACACATATATATATATATACACACACATATACACATATATATATATATATATATATACACACACATATATACATATATATACATATATACATATATATATATATATATATATATACATATATATATATATATATATATATATATATACATATATATATATATATATATATATATATATACACACACACACACACATACATATAATACATATATACATATATATATATATATATATATATATATATATATATACATATACACACATACATACATACATATATATATATATATATATATATATATACACACATACATACATATAGAAAAGTTGGAACTAGTGAATTACTGGCACTTTTAAAGAATATCAAAATAATTGCCAAATAGTCTTTCAACTGACTTATAAACTAATAATTTCAGCTCTACAATAATCATACACAATAGTATAATTCATATAAGGAATTTAGGATTTATTGTAATATAATCACATCAAATATGGAGAAAGTCTGAACTTTGGCATCAAAATTGACACCTTATTTTGGATTTGCTTGTGGTTAAAAAACAAAAAACAACCGCTTTGGCTTTTGACAGGGAAAGGGTTGCACTGTAGGCATACCCAAATATACTGGCATCCAAAACAATTTATAAACAAGCACAATTTCTAATTTGTCTTCAGCATTATCAATTACAGAAGTTAGAAACTAGAAATTGAGGCTGGGCTTAGGCAATGTATGCACTACATGGTATTACAGACATATGTCTCCCCCATAAAGGTCTCTAGCTACAGCAGGAACCCCCCATGTCCAGGTTAGACTAGACCAGTTATCAAAGTAGGCTGGGGGCAGAGCTTTAAATTGAAACCACACCAACCTGCCAAATGCAGGTAAAAATGAACTTTGGCAGGTAACATTTTAAAGATGCTAGCCAATTTTGCCGATGATGAATGAAGCAAACAACACCGCGCCTGTTTGAATCAGCTGAGTGCAGAAACGCTTTCCAGATTGGTCCGCTTTTCCACCAAGAAATTTGGGGCGGTTTTGTGTGTCTAAGATCTAAATCTAGTCTCAAATCACAATGTCGATGTATCTTGATATTTAGTCCTGCCCGAGCTGGTAAAGTACTACCTGTAACCTTAGAGGAATAAGATGTAGTTTTAATTTTCTTATTATTGGGGGGTTTGTTCATATATCATTCATAGCCTGATTTATACATTTTATTCATAAAAACAGGTGAGAATGTGTTTTAAGGCTGTTGACAGTGTTTTCTAGTTTTATGGAGTGATTAAAAAAAAAAAAAGATATCCAAAATGTCCCTCCATAAGAACCTTTGACTCAAATGTCAACAAAATTCTGAACCTGGCTTTATCCAATGTTCACTTAAAGATGTCTCATTTGCATATTTAGCTAGATAAATACACAAGTTCAGAAAATTTGTTATACAAAAAATAATCGTCTCAATGTAACGTTAAGTAATCAACCGGAGACGTTTCATGGTGATATATGGTAGTTAAGATGTTTACCCTATTCACTTGTAGTGTCTTCCCTTAATCGAGAAAAATAATAAACCAATTTGTTATCGTGTATGATTGCCAATAATAATAATTATAAAAATATCAGTTTGTTGCAGCCCTTCTCACTGACACGCCGGCTGGATAGCAAGTAACGGTTAAAAGTAACTATAGTAACTGTTAGCTAAAATGAAACAGGGCCCGGTAGAAACGTATAAGCTAGCAGCTAACTTAGCTCTCAATTAGCATTGCGGCTACCCAACGGGATGTATGACAAGCCACACCTGACAACTGATTCAATTAGGGACCCAATTTGCGTGTATTGGCAACCAACATGTAGCTTTAACTTAGCCCCGTTTCTGTCCCTGGCTAAACTCGACCACCGGCTAATGTGAGTCAGTTCATATCGCAGACATTGAGACGTCTTCCCGCCCTGACTCATTACAGCACCCCCGCTAGCTTGAGCTAGTTAGCTATCTCGTCACTGTTAATGCAACAGTAACGGACCTCGAAGGCTCTGGCTTTGTCCGCATTTCAGCAGTTACAGAAGCGGGCTACATATATGGGAAGCCCCGCCCTTGCTGCTTTACTCGAGAAACAGACATCACAAACTAGCATCTCAGCTAACACAGTTTAGCTGCTCTTTCTCCAACAGCCGCCTTTCACATGCCGGCTAATAACGCTAAAGCTCCCTGTGTTTCAGCCGTTCCACCTACCTAACGTTACCTGGAGGGGATGGCTTTCAGATCTTGACACGATGCTTTGATTATTTTTCTGGAGCGTAAGTCAGTGTCATAAAAAGCGCTATCTGTAATTGTTTCGACGGTATAGACACTTCTGCTTTTCTCCTCCTCTTCTTTCTTCTGGCAGCTCACGTTCGCCCCACCGGCAGCGGAAGAACTGATTTGTTGACGTCACAACGGAAAGGGAAACGCCTAAACGGAACCACGACTTTTTTGCGTAGACGTGGAAGATCTTTATTCATATTAAATAACACTAATGAATATACACAATAATAATGAGCATGGGACTGGGACATCTTGGGAATTGTTGGTCTTTTAGGCAGGATTTTAGAAATACTGAGGTCTTAAATGGAAGAAAAAAGAACTCTCTTTTTGGATTTTACATTTATTCAGTTAACCCTACCATTTTTGTAGATCTACATTTTGACTTCTTGTCCCTCAATGGTAGCTTCCAACCTTAATAACACCAGATAACCAAACGTCAGCATATGAGACAGAAGTGAAATGAAGAGCCCATCCCTGGGGACATTGGGAGATGTAGTTATTTTATTGCTGGTCATCAGTTCCAAGTAAAATCATCCTTATTTGCATCTCTATCACTTGCCCAAACACGCCCCTCATTAAAAAACAATATCAGTAACAGTAAAATCTGGTACAGTACAAAGATGACAGGATGGATAACTTGACAGACTGAACATTCACAGCTTCATGCCTCTCTCAATCCATCCCCTGGTTTTATGGGCAAAAATATTGTACAGCCCACTTCCAATGTCCATGATACAATCATCAGTCAGAATAGATCACAGTACTGTGTACTAATACTTTATACAATAATCAGTCAACTAGGCCAAATGGTGCATCAGTGGTCTAGGATCATCACAACAACATAACAATTTAAGATAAAATGAAATTAAAGGATAGTTCAGAGTTTTTTTGAAGTGGGGTTTGTATTGTTATCCATGCGTAGTGTATTACCAACAGTAGATGCGGTTGGCATGCTAATGTGATTTTGGTATTTTAAAGGGTTAGTTCGATTCACTAAAGTCACACAATAATATAAACAAACAAACAAACCAATTTAGGCAGCGTTAGACAAACAACCCCTGTTCTGCCAGGTAAAATGACTGTTTTTGCCAAAGGAGTCTGGTGGCTTTGAATAGAGCAGAGATAAGAGCTTCGAGGTCCCTCGGGCCCTCCTAAAGAGCTGTCTGACACCAAGGTAAAGGGGTAAAAATATTCTAAATATAGGACACACTTAAACTGATATAGATGTTTTTAGGAGTCTAAAACAGCAGGACATTGCTTAGCTTCTGTGTCGGTATTCTGCCTGCTGCTCCAAACTGGGGGAGTGCTGACCCCATCTACTGGAGCTAACACACTTGACTATGGAGAAGTAATCCATACAACCACACTTCAAAACATCTCAACTATCCCTTTAAGGCAATAACAATAAAACATTAAACATTGAAACAAAGAGTCACTTGATATTTAATTATTTCATTTTTAGTCCCCTGATGAAGAAAAGAAACTTGTAACACTACTTTTAACATCAAATAAAGCTGCTGGTTGGAAAACAGATGAGATAGTTTGTGGATTGGTTCTTCCATTGCGTGGAAAACAATGAATGATCAACTTTGGGTAATATATATAATGAGGTTTAATGCCTCTATATATGTCACAACATTCACTGTTTCTCTAAAGTAAAACATGATACAGGTGATTATCAGAAGGCAGCATGTAGCGGTTATCATCAAGTGTGGACTTTGTTTATTTTATTTGCACCACACACACACACACACACACACACACACACACACACAAACACAAACACACACACACACACACACACACACACACACACACACACACACACACACACACACACACACACACACAGTAAAAAAAAAAAGATACTAAGAAAGAACAAAAAGGTATAAAAAAAGTTAAAAACTGAATAAAAAGATACGATAGCGCCACAAAAACCTTGTATCTTCTCATATATCTGAATACAAAAATAATGCAAGTTGGTAATTTCTCGAGGAAGCATGATTAGAAGGTCACAGTAAAGTAGCGTAGGAGCTCTCAGTTTAACATGATTCACACTTTAAAAACAAATGTTGAGGTTGTTTATGACTTCTCACAATCACCATGTAAACATTATTTCTAATCCATTTATTTAAAAATGGTTAAAAATCTCAAGGACATATGCCATATTTTGACCCATATATAACCTGAGGATATGGATCAATATTCATGCTTAAATTCTAACGATACAAACAAATAGTTTAGAGGATAATTGATAACACAGGCCTTGAGGAAATCAGCATGGAAGCATGAATTGGACGGAGCATAGTTGAGGCCAAAGTGACTGTCGGTTGTGCAGACAAACAGCACACGTGATGCATGCAAGAGACTCGAAAGTGCATAGCTGACTAAATGTCCCCCGGCAGTGATCTGCAAAATCCCCGCTGTGAGCTCCACCGAAGTTCTCTCATACAAAGTGTGGTGAAAAAAAAACACCCTCCACACAAACACACGACCAAATATTCCCAGCCTCCCCCATCTCAGCTGCTGAAATTCTGGAGAGGCAGGGGAGGACGGGAGGTGGAGGAGGAGGGAGGTGGCGATCGGGTTAAAGGAGGCAGCTCCTCACAGGCAAAAATAGTCCTTGAGGGGGAGCTGAGGGGTGACGATGACCGGCATCACTCCATGCCTTCCCCAGCACCTTCTGCCTCTGCCGGTTCATGTTCCCTCACCGCCGGTGTAGTGCTTGGGGAAACCAAAGATCCTGGGGAAAAATAAAGGACAAGGCACATAGGTTACAAACATATGTGTTCTCTGCTCCAGCTTTGGGAGAGTGGATTTCTGCTGGTTTTCTTAATGACAGTAAACAGAATAGTGATAGGTTTTGGGCAGACATTTGAAGACAACTTTGAACTCTAAGAAATATTGGAATTATTTACATGTTTCTGAAGTTTTATAAACCAAATGATTAACTGAAAAATAATAAATAATCGTTAGTTGCAGATATAGTTACATTTAAGAAATAAGGTGAGGTGGGGCAGCTCAGCTGCTGTCACTGGGACACTGTGTGAAAATAACTTTCTTCTTCTGTTGAAAGGTCATAATGCTATTTGCTGATGTGGTGCCACACAAATTATGTATACCTGTGGTACAATTTTTTTTTTACTACATTGCAAGATACAGCACGCCACCATCCATCGCACAACCTACTTTTCCAGTTCTGTGATCCAGAGGTTGTCCCTTTGTCGTTAGAGGACCGGGCAGCAGAGAAGAGCTGCCCTGCTTCAGAGAATTAGAATTGGTGGTGATGGTCCCACCTTGGCTTACCCCGGAATAGAAACATAGAGCCAGTGATTATTCATACCTTAATCAACATTGTAAATAGAGGGGGGGAAAAAAAAATCATATGTACCATGATTACTTTTTTTTTCAAGGAATCAATATTATTATTTTTAACCAATGATTGAGCTTAAATATGTTCTTGTTTCTGCAGTAACCACCGCAACTACATCATATCCTTTTCAGCAAAACCGAGCCAAAGCAGATAATCCATGTTCTGTTCTTTCTTACAAAGTCAATACATTAGAAAACATTTAGTTTTTAGAAATGTCTCATGATATATTGTCTCCATAAGTGTTTTATTCAACTTTGCTTTTGTTAAAGAAGGAAAAGTAAAATCCCAATACTCAATACTTCTAGAATCGCAATAAATAAATATCGCAATACAAATCCAATCGGGTCACCTCATGTATCGGGAAATAATCAAATCAGGACAAAAGCATATCGTCCCAGCCCCTAATTGTAATCATAACTGCTTAGAGAAATAAAGGCACATAAATTAGGGTCACTTGGGGGACTGTAAAGAACTGAATAGAAGTGAACTAGTACAGCTCAGTCCCTGACCCGGCTTCTCTGCCGCATCTCTAAGCAGTCCTGGAGATCCAGCTGGTCATTCTGGGATGCTATAATGGGCCTGATGGGAGATAAACAGCAAACACACAGGCAAACATTATGTTATGCTTCTCCATTTAAAATAACAAAGTTGGAATTTCAAAATAAACCCACATCTTAACACATTATATGTATTGTTATTTTGACTTTTGGCAATGATGATATTGATCGCTGATCACTGAAACGCATTACAACACAACATATTATTAGTGTTGAGTAATTTAAGCCTGTTAATTCCTGTTTATTTGAGCTGCCTCACCTGCTCATCCCCGGATGTTTCCCAGAAGTAACGGGCGCTCTGTGAGCAGGGCTGACTTGATGCAGTCCACCAGCAACCGGGTTGCACTGTCAAAAGAATTAGACATTCTCTCCGAAGCAAAACACACATATTGGTGAGAGAAAAAACA